>NW_009217364.1:24131-28820 GCF_000690835.1 Fulmarus glacialis
GGCTTGGTGGGCACCTGGCATCCAGCCAGGGTCAACCCACCACGACAGCATTGTCAAAGTGGAATCCTTCTAAATTAATGTATTCCTTGATTAGGGTTTGGTTCTATGTCGCTTGTTTAGTCAGACTGTTTTGCATGTGAAGTACATAAGCATAGTTGCAGCGTAAGAGGAAAAAGGTGTGACATGGAAAAGAAAGAAAGAAGGAAATGAATTCTCAGCCATGAACTGAGTTTCATTCATGAAAATATCTATAAACTGTATTTTGGCATTTAGGCTAGTTCTTAGAAACCTCCGTTTATTCTACTTTTCTTTTTCTGCAGATTTGCACGTAACAGAAAAAAAAAGGTGTAGGGCAATTATTCCAAACACAAATGATTTTGCAATTAGTATAAGCACAAAAGAGAAGGTACTATTTTAAAAAATCAGCTCTTGTCTTTATCTCAAATGCTGATGTCTTAAATTCTTCCAGTACCAATCTGCAGTCACTTTTCTTGCTCTAGTTTAAAAGAGTATATTTAAGTGTCTAAATTAATACCCATTATTTCTTTTAAGTACTACTTAAGCAAGGTTGAGAGCAGTCTGAGGCAAACACTTGATTAAAATGGGTGTCTCCATGTCAGTCAAAGTTAGCGTGTTTGCAAAGAGATGAAGCAGCACACTGATTTATTCACATATATATCACAACAATCTTTTTTTCTTTTCTTTTTCCATTACCAGATAGCGGTGCAGTGCAATATTTCGTATGTCAAAATAAGAAAATGTTCTATCCACATTCCCTTCCCCAGGGTTTGAGTTTGCCTGTCAACCGACCAGAAGACAGAGTTGATAATGGCAAAGACGCAGCAGAATTCCCTTCCCTGAAAATAACTGCATATGAGTGCTTCATAGGAACGGTCCTCAAAATACCTGCTGGCTGGGACCCCAGTCCAGCACAGAACTTAGCAGCAGCATGTCTTTGACTTAAAGTTCCACCTTCATTTCACTAGTCTTACCCATTTAAAAGAAAAAAAAAAAAAGTAGTTTTCTTTCCTTTCTAAAATGCGTTGAAATGCAGCCTGTGAAATTTCAAGCACAGATGATTTTTATCTGTGCTAGTGGAGAAAGAACGAGCTGTTTTTCTTTATAGCTGGTTTTTTTCCCCTCCTCTTTGGCTTTGGAACGCAAATGATGTCCCAGCTGGATGAGCAAGCCAGTAAGGTCAGTTGGACCACTGATCCCTGCTCACCTTGGCTGTGACTCCTCCATCACCACCTCAGTTCCTCCCCTCCATGCCTTGCAGGGTAAGACTTCATGCTATTGGGCTAGTATTACTTCTCTGCAATCACAGACAAGAACATTTTGTTTTAATTTAAGACCTTATTTGAAAAAGAGTATTATAGTTTCCTTGGCTTGAACAATAGCAAAGCCACCATAAATCCTGAGACAGATGGTAGACTGATGTAGAGAAGTGTTTGGAGACCCTCACTGGGTAAGATAGTGCAGGGCTTTTCTGTGTCTTCCCTTATGACCAATGAATCACAGCAACTGGGATCTGGATTTGTGAGCAAAACATTGCATGTTTGACCCAAAGTTTCATGATTGGCTTCTCACAGCTCTTTGCTTGGGTCCTGCGTGATAAGACAGATGCCAGTTGTTATGTAGAGAAATTCATGGTACTTGGAGAAAGAGTATGAATCACGAAATCCAGCATTTGGATCTGTTATTTATGTCCCGCAGTGGGAGCCATTTCCCTTGGAGCTCTGCAGATGGGACTCAATAGCAAGGTGAATTTGGGATGGTGTGACAAGAGGAGTGCCTTCTGTCACCTCTCGTGCATTTAGACAGCCCTTCTTCACCATACAAAGAAGTACGCTACTGGAGTTAAAAGGCAAGGGGAATTAAATGTGGAGAGATGGACTGCTGATGGCAGCCCTGCAACAGATATAGTGACTAAGGGCTGCAGAGTCCATCCAAATAATTGCAGTGTTCCCAAAAAGCTGTAATTAATAAAGATGATGAGTCAACAAGGATCCTTTATATTTTGTCTTTCTTTCCACATGCCCGCAAGAATGACATAATGAACCATTAAATAATAGCTATATCCCAGGACAGATTTGCTATTGGGGTATATTATTATAGCTCCACCATAAATATTGGTTCTGTGTCAGTAGGAGCTTCTTATGCTGTCTTACAGGCTCACATTTCTCACGCCCGTCTAAGAGCAGGCTCTATTTCAGTGATGAATGAGGAAATTGTGATGGTAAACAAGTCTTTGATCTAGCAGAAAAAAAGGTATTAAAAAGATTTTGCTGAAGTGAGGCTAATTCAAATTTGAAATTAACATTTCTAACCATTAAAATAACTTACCTTGGAATTAAATGGACTTTCTGCTCTGCGATACTCTTGAATCAAAAGCAGTCGACTTCAAGAAAGTACATCCAAAGAGTATGGGCTCGATGAACAAATTACTGAGTAAAGCTGTTCAGCCCATGTGATCCAATGTGACAGACAGTGAACCACATTACAGTGGTTTAATCTAAAAATCAGGCAGGTTTATCATTCTCATGTATATTCCATAGTTTAGAAATTAGTTTTGGAGATGTTCAAATATCGTGTTCTGAATAAGCAGCAACTGGTTATTCCTATGCTGAAAATGTTAAGGAGAGACTGAGAACTGGTTTTGCCCCATTTTCAGTATGTGGAGAGAATATGCACAACAGTTAAGAAGAAAATGGTGACCTAAGTAAGAGAAATGATGGAAGAAAAATATGAAAAGAAAATGGACAAGAAACAATAATAGCTAGCCCAATAGCACAAGAGAATATTTTGCTGGTTTTAATGATTTTAAATTTTACTGTTGTTTGGCTGAAAAGTCTTGAACGTTTTGCTGCTGAACTCAGTTTTGCATCTCATCATTAATGTTGAAGGATAATTCCACTGTCTTTACTTTGTAAAGAGGGTGAAGAAAAACTCTCTAGCTCCTGCTGGCTGGAAATCAATGACAGTTTTACCACTGATTTCACTGGAAGCAGGATCAAAGTTTATAATAATTTTTGTTGCTTTTATGGTTAATAAATATTATTTATTGCTGTAGTAGTGCTGCAGTAAGACCACTAAAATAAGCTGTAAGATAGAGAAGTAACATTGCCCTGCTCTCCCTAAGAAGTTGTAATAACAAGAGACAAGAGAGACAAGAAGGTAAAGTGGGATTTTGATGCAGGTAACCATAATGATGATGATTACGGACAGAAAAAAACAAAGACAGGCCTTGCTTGCCTGTTGCTGCCAGTGCCTAATACCTCAGAGATATCATTCAAAAAGAACAGTCTACCAGTATAAAATATATAGACGTTGTAATACAGTGTCGGGATTGCATGAGTAAGACTGAGTAATCTGCTGTCTGTCTGGTTCTAGCCCCTAAGTTAAAACTCACTGTCTGCTTTAACTTGCACATCGAATTTTTTTTTCCCTAGGCTTGCTGGAAGCATTATATATGCAACTCATGTCACTGGTCTAGCTCTGGGTTTTCTTTTCCTTCTACTGCATCATCTCTCATTTTCTAGGGAAGATTATTTTGAGGTCCAAAACACATGACAGAAATCATCTTGTTTCCTGCAGTCAGAATAAGTGCCATCCTCTAGCACTAACATGTATTCGGTGTTTAAGTTTCTGTTTTTTCCTCTACAAACGGGTGGAAATACCTGGGGGAGGTAAAGCAGTTCTGTAATAATCAAGGTTGCTCGGAGACATAGTGGTTGACCAGCCAGCACTCCCTTCTGGGATCCATCTCTACTGCTCCAAATGTCCCCAGACAGAAACATCACTTTCCATCTCTTTCTTTTATTATTCAGTGGGCATCTTTTCAGGTACGAAATGCAAAGGGAATACTATGTTAGGTTATAACTCATTTTCAGACCCAAATATCTGTTTTTAACCAAATATCTGCAAGATCTGTACACTTTTGTGTGTACGTGCTATGCAGATGTTAGACATTTTACTGTCTGTAGTGCATATTTAAAATCCTCTATTAAGTCTGTAGCCAGAAGGACAGGCTGTCAAGAGTTGAACTAATCGAACTTTCAGCTTTCACTGAAATTTCTCTGAAGTTTGAGTCACCTTCATTTTAGATCAGGATTTAACAGTTCTTTCCTATCCTGAATATAGCTCTGTTTAATTGCAAGTCATGGCTGTTTGAAGTAGTTGGGAAATTATTTATGCCTGATAGTTGGGATTTCCTAAGAAGCCTAAGAAAGTTCAGCGTTAAAATCTAATCAGACTTTAATGGAAAACAGGTACTTCAACACAATGAATAGTTCAAACCTACAGAAAATCCTACTGACTACAAACCAGGCTAACAGCTACAAAATGTGTGCACAGAGAGTTCTGCATCCTTCTGCAGATGCCATTGAAAAGATTGAGGTTGTTTTCCAAAATACACAGTGGAGGAAAACAAGCATATAAACATAATAATGGCAGTCTATGAAAAATATAGCAAGGGAAATTTCTTTTCACTTTATTCCCAGCAAATAGGGAGAGTGTCAGTAGCTTTTTCCTCAACCTTCTAAGATTGAATTTTGCAGGGCTTTTTTCAAAATGTTCTGTTCTTTGGTCCTAAAGGAATTCTTAATCAAGCAAAAATGATACCTGGATTTACAGCTTCTTCCCCCCCCCCCCCCCCCCTTTTCTCCCCCCCCTCTCTCTTCTTCCTCT
>NW_009217364.1:28851-76357 GCF_000690835.1 Fulmarus glacialis
CGGCTCTTTCTACCCCAACTTGCTCTTCTTCCTCTTTTTGGTTGATGTTGAATTTATTCTGAGAAGCCTCGGAGAAAGAACTATGTCTGGTATTGGGATTTTTTGTGTTTTTTCATACAGCATCCATTTTCTGAGAGTGTTAAGGAAGTACTGGCAAGTTTGCTGGCATCCACAGGCAAGACGTGTATAAAAACTACTCAAAATGGACATGCTGATGTTGATGGCAATCATTTTTAATAGAAAAACTAAGGTCAGTGAAATAACTCAGCAGAATGGCTGTAATTTTTTATTACCCTCACAGTAAGGTAAAATCTTCATTTCAAATGTGAAAGGACATATAGCAGTTAATGGAAAGGGTCTAATTCTTGCTTCATTAGTTTTACCTCCCTGAGTTAACAGAAATCAGCTGATAATTTACCTTGGGATTCAGGGGGAAATATTCCTGATCTATATTAATGTAAATGGGAGGAGAATCAGGCTAAAAGTCTGGGGTTTTTCAGTAAATTGTGTCTACAACTATTATATACATTTTCATTAATTGTGCTTGGAAGAAGGGCTTGTGTGATAAAACATTCCTAGGGAGCTTTACTTTCCTGTTCAACTTTTCAGGGTTTGAAAAATAGCCCCCTTCTCTTTTCAAACAATATGCAGTAGTTCAATGTCACAGACAAATGTGTGCTGCAATATTTAGACTTAAATTATAACATCCTGGAGTCTTAAATGGGGGGGAACGTGCACTGAGTTTCTGATTCATTTGAGGTATGATCTGAGTACATCTATGCTGAATTTCTGATGAGTCTATACCCCTTCCAGTATACGTGTTTTTACAGGAGGTTGGATTAAGCCTTCAAACAAATTTTGTTTAAATCTTTGAACGGATATTTTGCTGTCCACTTAGGTGCTCCTGAAGAGAGAGTTGACGCTTTGGAGTAACGTAGTCTGAAAGTGAAGAGAACTACTAGTACAAATCTTTATCTGGTATAAATCAGTCTGGCTGCACGTAGTTACTGTGATTTGTGCCAGCTCAAGACCCAGCATTTGAGTTTGAAATACGAAGAACAATTGTGGTCGCAGGGCTGCAGACCCTGGCTGCATAAATACACAGAGCAGTCTGACATCCATGGCCCATGACATCTCATCTGCTATTGCTAATCTGAGGGACCCAGCCCAAAGGAGTCCTCAAAATCGTGCTATTGCCATTGGCCTGGCAGAGAGCACTCGACATCGGGAGCTGGGAGCTCTTGCTGCCTCTGCCCCAGATCCACTCGCTGTCTCCACCGCCCTTTTCGTACCTCTGCCTCTGTCTTGTCTGCTCTGAAGAGCCTCCTGTGCACCCTTCGCAAATCTCTCATTCCTTGGTTGTCTTTTTCTCTTTTTAAATCGACGGCTCATTTTCACTTGCTTCCCAAGGATGGGAAAAGCATCTTTTCCCTTACATGCAAAACATTAGGTACTCCCTTAAATTCCTATCTGGAGCACGGTCTCAAAGCCTGTGCTTCTGAATGCAGCATGGGACTGCGAGAGAAGGAAAAAGTGTGGAGGAAAATACTGAAAATGAATAGCCTGCATTCGGGCAGATCTTACAGGTACACGCCCTTGCATGATCTTGTTTTTTCCCCTCTTTTATAGTGAGTCTAATGTTGCTGTTGCTGAAATATAACTAACTTGGCATCCACTAATTGCTCTCCAAAATAACCAATGATTTTTTTTAAAGACAACAGCAACTTATATAGACTTTGTAACTGCTAAACCTGAATGCACCAACTCATCAGAAAAATTGGAATTATATATGTTCATTGCAGAATCCTCAAACGCCTGCTTCCAGTTTAACTCCAAATGTGCATCCTTAAGTGCTATACTCAGTTTACATAGTACAAATATCACAAAGTGATGCTTATTTCCATAGTCCCCAATCTGCAAACACTTACAAATACATTCAAGTTCAGATCTATGACTACTCCCACTGGTTTGTAAAATTAAGCACGCACATAAACGCTACTGACATCAGAGCCTTAATTTGTGTTCCTTTGAACTGGCAAGGGGCCCATCTTCTACGTAGCTTTAATTCCACTAGACAGTCTCTGTGCTCAGAGAAACACATTTTAAAAATGGAGTGTCTGTATTAACAAGCACTTCCATGAGCAATGAAACTAATGAAGCCTGCTTTCTTATGGGTTTGTCTCTTGTAGTTGGATTCTCTGGTGCCTAATAAAGTGAGAACTCCATCAGAAGTTTTCCACACAAAGGAGGCATTCATAACATCTCCTTCCTGTATAGGAGGAAAGGGACAGGACAAATTAAGGTATTTTGCCTCTCTCTTTTTTCCTGTTTTTAATACAAAAGCAGTGTGTGTTCCTAATGCAGACTTTTCTTCATTTCTATTTTTGTGGAACTTGGAGAAATATCTTATTTTTGGGATGGATACACAATCACTGAAAATTGGTTAAAATTGGTCATGGAGCTCAAAAGCTATATGAGGGAGGACAGGACAGCGAGATGAGGTGGATTCAATAGGTTTTGGGTTTTTTAAGCAAACAGGATTATAACTTTTAAATTCTTGTCCAATTTCAAGGTGTATTAGGATGACAAAGGCATACATGAAGAAAAAAATTTTTTATTTCAGTATCAGTAGTTTACACTTCTTTCCTAAGACAGGTGTAAGCGACGTAAATAATTAACAGCCTCTAGTAAGTATAATATGCAGATATTATATAGTTAGCAAGTATTCTTTGGGTCACACAAAACTAAACTCTGTTTTGTGGACAACCTGGACTTCTCGGTCCCTTTCTCTGGTTAGTGTTATGGGGAGAACTGCATATTATGAAAACCTACAATTATAGAAAGCTGGGTAGGCATTTTTTAATGCAGAATGCCCATATCAGTTGAGATTCTGTTTCAAAATGCTCAGCAATAAGCCAGGACTGTTTGAGTTTGAAAAATGCTATTAGGCATATTCAATATTAACATCTCGGGCTCCAGCAGGAAACCTACAATTGATAAATAGACACTTCATTTGAACTTGGCACAACCTTCAGTCAGCTTTGCATAACTCTAGATGATATTACAGATTGCGAACAGAGTAGAATACATTAAAGATGGACCAGGTGATATCAATTTAGCAACTTGCTAATTTCCACACAAAATATTTCCCCACATATATGGGAGTATGTTTACTTCAGGGATAAGTACAACACCTGGAGGTTCTGTTATGTTTGGAGAGGCAACTGAAATGTAACCAAAAATCTCCCAGAAAAATATTTGAAGCTTGTTTCTCTGCTTTCTGTAATATATATTGATAACACATTTCAAAATCTTCCACCGTTTGTTAGCTGCTTCTTTACTTGCAAGGATTCAGATGTCCCAGAGAAGTCCTCTCCTTGTATGACTGAAAATATATTAAGTATTTCACTGGTATAAATCAATTAGGGCTTAACCCAAAGGCCATGGAAATCTTCCAGGATGCATTTTAAAATTTATATTATTATTTAATATGCATATTTTAATGCTGGTGCAAAGGCACCTGAGAGAAACTAATAGGAATTAATAGCTTAGATATCATTTCAAAACCCTGGATTGAGGTACTCTCTTAAATCAGATTCTTAACACTAAGCTGTAATTTTATATCAAACCCAAGGCTGGTGGTTATAGTGTACTGTGCCCAGTATTCTTTCTGTATCATCTCTATATCCTTCTGTATCAGTCTCAGCCCATCAATTCTGCTTCTTTGTGAAAATGCTCATATCTGGATCTCACCTGTCTCTTTGTTATTCAGATATTACCCATTTGAAAAACTAGATTCATATCAAGTTATAGCATATGCAAAAAGTGAAGCGGAAGGAGAGGAATACACATTCCAGTTAATAGATGCCGAGAGGAGAGGTTATAGAAGGTGATGTTATCTATTAGAAGAACAAAGGAGGATTGATATCCCTGAAAAGGCTGATGGAAAATCAATTACATAATATGCCATTAGTCTGTTAATATCAGCAACTTAAGCCTGGAATCCTTGCTATGGACATAATGCAATATTCAACATTTGGAATATGCCCTATTCAGAAAGCAAATCAACTGACTTTTTCTTTCTTTCTTTCTTTCTTTTTTTTTCTGTTACCCCCCAAAGAGAACAGCTATAGGGATTAGGTACTTTTGAGCCCACATAGTCCATGTTTCAGACAAGCAAGGAAGTGGCAAATGGAGGATTTCATAGCAGAAAGATCTGTTGATCTATCAACAGATATTCAAATAAAGCTGGGAGTAGACTTTTTCCTGATATGAGGCATTGTAAATCTTTGAGCGTTAGTGAAAAAATTTCTGGGTGGAAGAAATAAATCCTTCCAGCCCTCCATAAACCATGCAAAAGAGGCTTCTACCACTACACACTTGCTGTTATATTTACAGTTTTAAAGGGGCTTAATATAATCTATGGATGATGGTGGCTATAACCACAAAATAAGTCAGTGCCTGTAGCCTCGGCTGTACAGAAACAGGACCCCACAACCTCCTGCGCACCAAGCGGGCAGTGATGGAGAAGAGGACCCCAAGCCACCACCGCAGAGTGACAGCTGCTACAGAGTGACCCCAGAACCCCAAAATCAGAAACTGCAGATAAGTCCGAGTTTGAATCGCGCTGCCTATTTACAACCATGGCCGACAGACCAGCTAAAAGACCTGGCTTCTTCCTAATGGTCTTTCCAGCAAGTGCATTTTTAACACAACCTGTGGCTTTCAAAGCCAGGATGCCTTGATTTCATCTCTCACTGCCACCCCCACACCTCTCTGTGTGTTGCAGTAACTTTCATTTTTCCATCCTTCCCCGCGTCTCTCTGGAAAGGCAATTCATTTCCTGAGGACAAGTAATGGCTCTCAGAGCCCCAGCGCACGCCAGCTGCTTGCAAAAATAGTCAAAATCTTGACAAGTGCTCACCAAAATGGATGAAAGGTGATGCATCTTCTTTATGACAGAGATTAACGTTCAACGTATCCCACATATGCATATTTTCAAAAATAATGTATACAGTATCTCTATATGACCCTTTCAAATGCTTTTTCATGGAGCTGGACAGTACACACAGCTTTGCCTTGTGGTAAGCAAATTCTACGGATTTCCCAGTAGAGCAGCAAATTCTTCTTAACATATCTTGCAGAGTCTCTGGAAAAAAAGTGAGTACTTTCTTAAGCTCCTCATATTTTAGCTAGAATTGTAAGTCCTTCATCCAGCAGTTACAATATCAGATAGGGCCCTACCTGCAAATTTCTCTTTTTTTTTTCTGGGAGAAGGGAAAAGTAATTATGTTTTAATGGCTGAAAAGAATATTTTTTTCATACGTATTATAAGTTCATGGAGGCTCTCTGACAGGAGAAGGATAGAGTGCATGGGAAAGGTCTGCGACAATTCCAAGGGGAGTCCATCAGGGTCTGTTTTTATTAAGTTTAACACCAACTATATTTCTTATGGAGTTATTTTCCTCTCCAAGGATAATTTGTCAGAATCAGACAGGCTATTCATTTCTCCCCGCTTGTAAATACCCTGTGTGTGCTCCATCACGAGCACACTCTTCTGAAGTACAGGGGGACTCATAAAAACAAGCAAAGGTCTCATTAATAACTAAGGAATATTGGACTTTCTTTTTTCCCATACTAATGTTTAGAAATAAAATTATTGGCTCCCTCTTTATTTGCCATGCAATGCATTTTAATGCTCAGTCTTCCACTTTGTATGACCCAATACCCTAATTCTGGATTACAGAATGAGAATATTAGGCACCACATGCTCTTTACAGCAACGTCCTCCAGCTTCTGGTTCCTCAGTGATGCTCTGAAAAAGCCTAGCACTTGGCTTTCATTTTTTGTTTCTGGATGAGTTTTACTTCCTAAGGGGTTTAGGCAACAGATTCTGGGGATGCCAAATATTCCCTGCCCTCCAAGCTGGAATTGATTTGCTCTTTAATTAAACAGATAAATAACATACACTTCCACTGCTGTGGTGTTTTACCTCTCATAGCTGTGGCTGTCAGCTTTCTGTCAGCATCTTGTGTTTAAAAACAACGTGCTTTCTCTGCTGACGTGAGACCACTGAGCTCGTCTCTTTTAAGACTTCCACTGACTTATTTTAGTCCAGACTGTGGCTGAACAAATTAATTGGTCCTTAGTTTGATGTAATACATGAGATGAAATGCTGGTTTTGGATGAATAAGGAATGACATTAGTGAATGGTAGATTTTTTAGAAGTCTTTATCATTCAACATAATTTGTCTTTACTGTTAACAAAAGGATAGGTTAGTCGTCGTTTACAGAAGGCAAAGCTTAACAAAATTCCTTTTCCTCAGAATTCACTGAAAACATACAACTAAGCCTCTAGAACTCAGCTTGCAATATAGAGCAACATTTTCCAAGGCTTCAATCCTGCAAAAGTTTGTCCTTTCCTAGCTTTATGTAATGAATTGTTTTCACCAGGAAGGAAATGTTTGTCTCCATCAAAAGGAAAAATTCCCTTCACTTTCACTGAGACTAATATTCACCCCAATATGCAAACGGATGGGGGGGGGGAGGGTGGGTGTACATCTTCAAGATATCAGCCTAAACCGAGTGGACACAAGATCTAGATCTGCAGGTCATTGCTCTTAAGATTAAAACTCCTCATGTGAGCAAGACTCTTTAAGACCAAGGTGACTGTTAATTTGGACTATATCTATATGAACATAAGCTTAAATGTATGGGGTCAAATAACTCCAATTTTTATCCAAGACTTTTAATTTTCCACTAGCACAATCCAAACAACTGCAGATATTGCAGGGTTAGCACTTCCCCCCTGACTCTATCCCCAATGGAAATGGGGAACAAGCTTTCCAGACAACATTTTGAAAGTAAAAAAAAATTTAAAATCCTCTGTATACAATATATCCTTGAAAAGTACTGCTAAGTATAGGAGTGTAAGACAGTTTGGAAGCAAAGAGGTTAATCTGGTTTGTAGATATAGTCACGTGCTGGGATGGCAGGAATAAAGCTGATTAGAAAACCTTAATTGGCTACTGTCTTAATTGTGAGAGAGATTTGTCATTAACTTGAGTGTCCTTTGAATGCTGCCCTAAATTTATGATATAACACTGGCTATAAATGATACAAAACTAAAATGTCAGAATGTAAGTTTGATTTGAATACCCCGATCCTTCTGTTTGCCTATAAAGCTCTAGGTAAACTGTAGCACTGAAGAAATAAATAATAAATTATGACAATTAATAATTGATTATATTTCTTGATCTTACTATTTCACATTCAGTGACCTACCTGGCCTCCTCTAAGACTACAAAGATTACCTGCCAGCAAATGTCTTTTAATGGTTGCTTTTACCTCTTGTTTACTAATATTGTTGACCCCATTCACATCCTACAATGCAATTTTAATGGTGACTTTGCAATCAAGGAGTGCGTGTGTCTGAGAGAACTGTAGCTAAGATTCAGAGCAACTCCAAAGCAGGCTTGCCTGAATACATCCCTTTTTCCTTACACAAGGAGTACAAGTGGATTTAATACCAGCTAAAGCGGTAAACACATTAAGCATCCAGAGTCTATTGATTACAGTGGAATTCACAGAGATCCAAACACACTCTGAAAAATTTACCCATATGTGCCCAAAAAGTGATTTACAGGAGGAGACTTATTCTGCTGCTGTGATGGGCACGGGGAACGTAACAGAGCAGGCAGCTGGTGTTCACAACCATTAAGTCTAGATCTGCCCATAGGATCCGGCTGAGGCACACAGACTAAATATCCATGGCACAAGGGACTGAGTTTATGGTGCTTTTTCGAGGCTGGCTGGGGCAGATGATGCCTGATGTCACCGCCTCTTAGCTCTGAAGTCAGCCCCTCAACTAAGCAAACCTGAAGTGATAGGCTGTACTACACACCAAATCAGTACTTGGTGTCATCCAGCCATGGGGATTTTCATCTAAACATAGAAGCCCTAAAGCTGAATCAAAACCTATCTTCCTTGCTTTGAACAATGTGTGTTCAATTTTCAAAGCACAGGTAAAAACGCTATTGCTTGGATTTTTTTCCCCCCCCACTATGCACATCTCTGCATAGTTGCCATTACCTACAGTAGTGAAAAACAAAGAAAATTTAGGACTCTCAGTACTAATCTAAACATTGGAGTTTGTGTCATTCACAAATTGATAAGAATAGGAACAATGGTCTCAACTGTAAATTTAATTATTTCTGGTGTTTCTTTCAATAGTTACTGTCATATACAGCTAGGGCATGCAATATTATCTATATGGGAATTTCAGGAAGGAAGTTGGCAAGTAGTGAAGATTTGAACAAGAAAACCTTATGTCCATTTTCTTTTAAATAGTTTACAAAATTATCTCCAAAGTCAGTGCACTGCAGCAATAAGCTATTCTGAAATTAAATGATAGTCACTAAGAGAGAAATCTGGAATAAAAACTACCCAGAAAGAAATTGATTCAGTATTTGAAAGGAAATTACATTTGTGAATTTATTTTTGCTGATAAAAACTATTATGCTTGACAACTTACTGTGGTTCTTGTAAAAATACAGTTAGGGGAAATTTATGAGAATACAAATACTGTGCACATTAGCAAACTGAAGCAAACTTTCTTTTGAAAGGATGTGTATTCACATACATATGTGTGTGTATAGATTGCTCATGTGACCCAAATGCATCCATGCATATCTAATTATGATTACTTATACATATATATCCTGAACTTCTGTACAGTTGGCAACAATCCTCTGCAAATGTGAAAGTCCACGGATTTCAGCAACTTTCAGTGCTACTTACTGGATTTCTCTGGTCAGACAGAATGAGAAATCAGGAGAAGGAGACACCAGGGAGAAAATTACCCAAAGCCATGCAGTAGCATCGAGAAAGACATTAACAAAGACGGCAAAAATTAGCAGAATTGGTTTTCAAATCCAACTGGCATCAGAGGCCTTGCAGAGCAAGGCTCAAGTTGATGTATAGAGGGGGTTCCATGTTAATCATCTCAATATAACCCTCAGCAATGTCTATTTCCATAGATGTGTAAACAATTGTCTGGGAAATGGTATTGGTATTTTGGGAAGTGAGAAAATATCCCTAGTATTTAACCCCAGGGAAGGAGCAGCCGGGGTGAAATAGGAGGATGCTGAAATCAGGAAGCTCAGTCTTCTCTTAGAACAGGAGTGTCTGAAATATAGTTGTAGCTCCCAGGACGTAATGATAGCAGCATCCACTTCTGCAATGCCCTGTAGGCTTTGCTGCAGATCTTCTAATGCAAACTTTTGCAAACAATTTAAGCTATTGAACTGCTGGCAATTAGAGTGAGTCAAAGTGAAAACGGCCATTTCCTTCTGCTACTTATCATGCTGACCATTACTGTCTCATGCTTCCTTAGTAAATTTGTCTGAATCCATCCCTGCATCTGCCTGTGTTGAACGTTTTCCATTTTCTAGCACAGTGCAAATGAACAGTAACACAGAAAACTGAGCAATGGGAGCATCACCATCTCTGGTAAGAAGGGATCAAGGAATCCTACCCTTTAACAACCTGTTCAGCTTTAGCAGGGTAAAACTGCCTTGTTCTCTTGGGAGTTCAGCTACCAGTAACTTCTAGAGCTTTCTAGCTCAGCCTGCTCAAACCTGATGAAAGGAGCAGGAGGGCGTCTCCAGGAGGCTCTGCAATTCTCAGGAACCACAGTCTGCTTTTGGAGGCCCGCTCCAGTCCTTCAGCAATGTGATCTAGCACACTGTGACAAGCAGTTGGGAATGCTGTGCACACAATCTCAGCAATTTAATTACAATCAAATTAGTTATTTAATCAGAATATCAGCTTGAAACAGAAAAGGAAAAAAAAAAAAAAAATCTGTTTTTCCCTCTTCCTCCCCACACCTCAAGAATCAACTGATGAATGCATAAAGCAGTGAGGTGTTAATAGCTGTTAGTTCCTGCTGTGCAAAAGCTTCGTTAAGTTTTTGCTGAACTCCTTTGGTATATCCCTGCATGCCATCCATCAACAGATAGCTTGAATCTGGTCTAGCTATTGATCAACTTGTTACTCTGATAGCTGAGCTAGTCAAAATCCCACCTATTCGTTCTCACCATACCCCAGCAAAGGAGAGAAGTGCTTTTCCACCTTTTTCAGAGATTTGTTAGCTTCTGAATCTAAACTAGTTGCATGAATATTATTAGAGATACAGATGAAAACAATTTTCTAAAGTCACATGGGAAGTTTACAATGGAACAGGGGAAGAACAAAGATCTTTCTGGTCCCAGACCTGCATCCTAACCAATGACCTGTTCTTCCCTCTGACTCAGAAGGACAGAGTTTTAGCATGAAGACAAAGCAATTCTTTTTTTTCAGTCTTAGGGTCATAAATCACTGAAGCATTTGGGAATGAACCACTAACCCACATAAAATTCAACATTGTATTTTTGATAACTTTATGGCTAAAGAAACTGAGCTGAGACCCATATATAGAACAAACTCCCCCTGACTCACGCCATTGAGCTAACACCTGTCCTCTACTTGCCTTCAGAGTCCCCAAAGGAAAGCCTTCCTCCCTTTTTCACTAATTGTCTCTGACATGTAGTTGGCCAAGTGATCTGTGCAACCATGTCAGGGGTATTCTGAATTAGCCTCTTTACACACAAAGAAAAACAGATGGAAAAGTGAATACCTTGCTGCCCTCAGCAGTGGGTTATTATCTGTGCCTCTGCTCAGTACGTACAAAATGCTGCCCTTCTGAGGCAGGTGTATTATTAAACAGTTTTCACAGGTGCAGACAATTATACAAGGTGCAAAGCAGGGGCTGCATGAGCAGCTGAATCTGCTCCTGCTTGCTGTAGCACAAAGAAGGTGGAGGGAATACTTGTTTTCTGCTTGACTTTATTACCTAAATTGCTTTATCAGGTGAAGTAAAACTCAAAGGAGAGGAAAAAAATAGAACAGAATAGAAATAGAAACTGTTTGGGTTTTTTTTCTTCACTCTTTCTCACCGAAGTGAAACACCCAGACAAATTCAGTTGTATGACATGCTTTGGAGGGATAACACTCACAGTCCTGCTCCAGGAAGAATAACTGCTCTTCTTTCCTCTCCTGTGTCTCTACTTAAGCAATAGTTCAGTAGTTGGTTATGCAGAATAAAGAGAAACAAATTTTCAATTTCTTTTCCTCTCTGAAGAAATTTAAACCCAATCTCATCTCTGAGAAGATTGCCCTAATCGCCATCATCTGTGTGTCTCCAGTGCTCCCTGCTCCAGGCCTGCTCTTGATGATCAGGTAAATGTAGACCACAACAGCAATAAGAACTAGGTGTGTCACTCTTGGTGGGGAAACCAGTTGTACTCCGAGAGATGAAGAGAGAGTGGTCTGACCACCAGCCTGCTAGGCACTTCCACCTTTATATCTGGGCAAGAGAGCACTTTTGGTTTTGTTTTTTTAAATAGCATTTAAGTAGGCTGCTGCTCTAACTCCATCTTCTTCAATGGCAACATCCACAACTTTGCTCTCTTACTGACAGTCCTCATGGCCCATCTTCCTCATCCTGCTCACATACTCTCTATCCTCACCCTCTTAAAGTAATGCCTTGGTTCAGCATAGAGGCTGCGTGTTTGGGTGGAGACTGCAGGCAGCGGGAGCTGATATGGGCTTGACCAAATGCCCTAGGGTTAAGGAGAACTGAGAAATGATAAGATGGAAATGAGATAAAGAACTGAACTAAAGGTTGGAGATGGCTGGTTTTAAGGTGAGTGATGGCACTGCTGAGCCCTGTGGTAGATGAACAGGGTCCTTCAGCTTCTTGGTGTGTAAGTCACTGAGGCAGGACAAGGGACTGGGTTAAAGAGCCCGATTTACCTGTTCTGCCTTTGAAGAAGTCAGAGATGCACCTGCATAAGCTCACATTTCTGGCAAAATGTGGAGCCACTTCTGAAACTGTGAGTCTGACTGCGGCAGTCTGGGTCTCGGGTTTTTTGCAGTTTTGGCCATGTTTCAATAACTAACTGCACTGTGTGCTCCATTGATCTCCGGAACAATTTGCAACCAGATTAAATCTCTGCTAATGTAATTGGTGTAAATGCAAGCTTGGCCTAGCGTGTGTTGAAGGAAACGTGCTCGGCAGTGCTGCGTGCGGGCTGTTTGAGAGCACCCGGAGAAAGAAACATCTGTGCAGCTGTGAGCCGCCTCCGGGGCACGTGGAGGTGGGAGCTAACACTGCCGTGTCTGACTTCTTCCCTCACCTACTAGAAGGTGGAGGATGTTCTATATCCTCCTTTTGTTTTTTTCTTATACCTCTTACACTATTATGCCTCCTTTTCTTTTCATTTTGTGTCACCTTTATGCCCGCCTTGACCTCGGTGAAAGGTATTGAGTGATGATAGTGCACAGAGGGCTTCCAGAAGCACAGGTGGATGTCTTCTGCTGAGCTGAGGAGAATTTTAATTAGCATTTCTTTTTGATATTTCTGGTACTGTCTATGTAAATCTCTGTCTGTTGAATCACACTGAGATCTTGCTGTGGTGACAGTGAACTGTGATCTTATGAGCACAAGATGTAAAGAAAGACACAGCAAAGCAAAAATCAATTGTTTAGTATCAGTTTTTTTCCCCAGGTCTCTGGTAATAGAAAGATAAGCCCTACTTTGCCGTGTCACGGTGGGGTAGGAAGGACTGGTCACAGAAAGCAGAAGCAGCTGTGCAATGTCTGTCTGGCAGGGATGCTTCCCACATGTGCCCTGGAAGGTGCCACTGGGGAGGAGAGCTAATCATGTCCTGAAAAACAGCCTAAGTTGCATTACCTGATCTTATCTTCAAAAACAATTTTTTTTTTTTAAAGTCTAGTTCCGCAGTACTCAGCTACTCAGTAAATTCTATCATCTTACCTGTTTTCATGTATCATGTAGTTTAAAAAAAAAAAAAGTTATTACGCTTCCACTACAGCCATTACAGGCAGCACAACAGCAGAAAGCGTGCAAGCTCTTTGTCTCATAGAAATGAATTGCAATATTTGGAGAACGTAAGTGAGGCATCTACATATGCGGAGCTATGCTATTCCCTTTCTCTTCTTCCTCCCTCTCTTTTCTTCGCCTTCTGTTCAATCCAGAAAGGCCCCCACCCAGTAATTTCCAAATTCAGTCGCAGGCATGGTGACATGCAAGGAGCTGTGAAGCCCTGAGATGAACCCTTGCTCAGGGTTGTGCATGGTGTCTGCATCTGTTTCTAACTACAAATCCAGGAGTTCTTTGTTGTGATCCTCTGGGGCTCTAACCTGTTTTCTTTTAAAATTTTACTTTCAATCTCAGCTCATATTTTTGCTTATTACTAACATGATTATGGCTGTTTCCTCCTTTTATTTAATCTATTTCTGTCCCCTGGAGTAGTCTTTCAGCGTAGTTCACAATGAAGAAAAAAAGCTTTGTTCACATCATAATGTCCTGTACAAATAGTACATTTCCAGTGCAGGGATGCCCAACCCAGCTCTCCAGCTCAGTGTTTTCTGCACTACCAGAGGGGTAGCTATGAAACATCGACATCTGTTTTAATTGACAAGATTAATCCTCTGCTTCAACCTAGCATTGTGTTTCATTTCAAATATATTATCCAGATTTCCATTCTATGCAAAAAACCTCCACTTGCAGAAACCAGATTGTATGTATGTATATTTTTCTAAATACACTGACTATTTTGTATGAACTACTAGTAACTCCATCAGATAATTTCTCTATAACCTGTAGCATAGGTGTTTTGCTTGAGTAGCAATATGACTAAGTACAGTGATGGATAAAATCAAAACATTATATAACCATTTATGAAGTTATCTGGAAAACCTTTGTTGTGGGAATGGGACGATGAGGACAGGCATCTATACTATACACGTTACACCACGAGGCCCTTCAGGATGGGGTTCTACGCGCTGGTACAAGGCAAATAACACAGTTATTGGATTGAGAACTCAAGGCCATTTGGCCCAATATTACTAGATCTGTATGGGATCTAATTCAGTGCAGGTCTTCTCCCTTGTACTTATTTCAAAGGTACTGTTAAGAAATCTTCTCTTTACCCAAAACCAGAAAACATGACCTAGGAGTTGAAGACAGTTATGGGTCATATTGCCTGGCCATACTATGGGGACACAGGTTCTCCACGTGGAAAAATCTTTCACAGCAGATTGTTCAAGGAATATGGATAAGACGTGTGGATGTTCACCACGTGTTGGTCACCTGGACGGCAGCTGCCATACCCAGGCTTTACTTTTGTCCGTTACCTTACACGGTACGTTAAATATGTGCTGCAGTGTATTTGGCATTTTTTGCAAATTTCCCCATATATCTTACAATTCAACATTTCCATTGGCTGGATGTTCACTGTAAACACATTAATCATCCTGAATTCTTCCCGGATCCAGTTGTAGGAGATACACTATTCTGTAGAATTAATGCATATTCAGATACAGAAGTGAAAAAATGTAAGAACATTTAACTTTGATTAATTAAACTGTATTAATTTAACAGATGGTGTGTTCTGACACCCAGCAGGCTTAGGTTTAGATTTGTGATACTTTAAAGAGGGATCATTGCTTCCATTTTGATATAAATTTTGAATATCTACACAGTCCACAGATGTTCAACTCAGCTTTTTTTTTCCGTTTTGTTTTGTCTTCAACTCATGGTTGGTAAGGACTGATTCAGTCCTGGGACTTGCAGAGGTTTGACATTACTGCCTTATAAATCTGACTCCTTGGTAAGGAACCACTATCTCACTGTATGCAAACAAACCTTGATCTTTAAGTATCAATACAGAAGGATTTAGTGGCGAATCTCCTTTCTACTAGTAACGTATTAATTAATATAGGGAACCCCTGCTATACTTTGGTTATTTTGAGAGGAACCTTCTGAGAGTTCAAATAGATTTCTTGTTACAAAATTAATTTAGAAAGAAACAAGACTTTACCTTTACAGTCTTTCTAGAGGGACTCTCAGATGTTTTCTTCTTGCTGCTCACTTTGACCAACACCTATGCTTGTGTACTGAAATACTGTGGGGTAAATCATATCTTACATTTAGGTATATACTTTTGATTATGTCTGATACAGAAACAGCTGGTGTTGGACTTCTCTAGGGTGCACTAATGCACTAATACCCCTTATTTCTCATGACCTGTGCAACACTGTCAAAAGTGAGCAGATTTTATTTTTTTATTTAAGTCTCTCTCTCGTACTTTTCCCACTGCTGTAGCATCTTAGTAACTGCCTATAATTACAGTCTATTAGGGCTATGCTTACGCAGCGTGAAACTTGCCAAAACACTTGTGATCTCCAGGAAGCAGAGTCTGCTTTTTGCTATTATTCCTGATCGTAATGACTTGCATGGAGTAGATTTCATTGGCAAGATTTCTCCCCCCCACCCCACCACCCCACCCCGCTCCATCAGAGGTTTGTAGAGGATTTTTAGTATTTCTGTTTTGGCACAGAACTGGGACTAGCACTAGCTTGTGAGCACATGTATTAGGTTACCTTGTAGGTCACCCAGTTTCACACTCCTCCACCACAGGTTTTCTGCTTGTCAAAAAAGATGTCTCCAAAATTGGCAGTTTATGTTACTCATCTATAATCGTTATTATCCTGAGCACTCTTGGGAATCCAAGGCTCATAAGATGGCAGGTTCCTCACATATTTACCATCCACCTTTGAATAATGGATTCATTAACCACTTGTGTATATTTGATAGAAAAACAAAATAATGAAATAATGGTATCACATGGGAGAACGTAAGGATAAAGTAATACATTTGCTTAAAACCATGGATTTGCAGTAAAGAACACTTATACAAAGCAAAAGTGCATCAGGGACCCTCCTGAGCTAGTACTCGTAAGCCTGTAAAACTTGCCTGGGCTTACTGTGCCTGATCTTATGGATCCTTCCCCCACCCCCTGTTCGAGGGGCCGGTGTGACCTGCTCCTCTGGTTGCCCAGGATGGCACGTCTCAGCCTTGTTCACTTGCTCTCTGACTCTTACCTTGCTCATCCCATCTGACTGGGGCACCTGGTGACAGTCCGTGAACACCCTCTGCTCATGGAGAAGCATCTATCATCCCCTTTAATTAGTCCATTTCTGGTTTTAAGCTCCAGGCTACTTCCCCTTTCTTTTCAGGATCTTAAAATTCAGTGGCACTACTCAATACCTCTCATGATATATATCTTATAAGCAGTACTAGCTTCTTCCAAGATTTATGACGTTTAGCTTGCTTTGAGCTCTTCACAGAATTTACAAATGACATATAAACACCAGAAAAAAACTGATTTGTGAGCTGGGTTGTACAATGCTCTACACATGCTTTTTTTTATATTTAGGACAACCCTTCAGGGCCCCCTTCCGTAAGCTGGTCTTACGGGGTTGTATAGATTCTGTTGCAGGCAGGAAAGCTGCTGAAATTTCGACTAACCCTGGCCCCCAGAGTTGCTTAGTAACTATGAGTCATTTCCCAGGCACAGCTTCCAAGTGCCAACCTCGAAGTCAAGAACAGCCAAACTGTACCTCTAAAGCAACACACAGCTTGCACATCGCCTCAGCTCAGTACCGTACAATAAAGTAGCAAATGTCACTTCTGAATTTCAACCAATATTTATTTTGCAACTTATGTCCTGAAATGAATATATATATGTGTGTATATATATCTCCATCCAACAGAGAGGGTGTTTACTTGTTTTAGCTTATGTTACTTTGGAAGGCATGTTGTGGAACTAAAAACATTACCCTTATAAACTGGAATTACAGCAGAGCATATTAACATAGGCTAAATCTATAGAATAGGATAAAAGAGAAAAAAAAAAATTCTAAGTATTCACTTTAGAATTTGGTGATTTCTTCTGGGTACCTTCAAAGGTTATTATCTTAAGACTTCAACCTGTCCCCTCCTTCTGTACTTAAACCCCGCTAAGGAAGAAGGGGAAAACCCCCAATGTGGGAACAGAGGAAAAAGCTACAATGAAGGAAAGGCAGAAAAGAAAATGGACGGTGCTTAGCTTTTGTCAGAACTGGAATTAGCATCTGAGGCAGATTTTATGTAAGTGAGAAATGGATCTCTCCATAGGATTATTTAAAATTATTAGGATTAATTATCTGAAATGAGTAAGAAATTGTTGTGCAATGGAAATACAGTTATGTACTTAGTGGCTTAAAATTTTAGGCAGGTGAGGCAACAACACTGCTGAAGGTAGTTAGTCAGGAAGACCATAATGGAAATAATTTCACATTTTTTGTGCATTTTTCTCTAAATAAAGATAGAAAACAGGAGCTAATAATTCAGACAACTCTATTGGATAAGCTTGGGAATTGTGTCATTTCTTAGCTAAACTCCTCCCATGCAGACAGTGAAATCATTCTGCATTGGTGCCAAAATCTGACAGCACCACATTGCTGTTCCTACTTTAAAATGCATCCTTTGCAGGATGACAGGGATGCTGTGAAGGCACTGCAAGGGGGAGAAATGAAACTATAAAGACAAAATGCAACTCCTTCAATATACTATCTTGCATTATATACTTGTTTGAGCTACAAACAAAAAGCATGTTTGAACCACATCAGTGTGTTTCTATTTTTTTTTTTTTTACAAGGAGACCTCTAAGGAATTTTTAAACTTTTTTTTATTTTTGTAGGAACCAAATAACTGATTCAGTAGGTGTCCTCTGTGCCAAAAGTGACCATTCACCACCAAGTGATGCAGGACATGACTAAGCAGTATTTCTCTTGTCAGCATTCTCAGGTGACCCTGCTCAAAGCAGCACTGGGGAAGGCCAGGAGCTCCCTAAGGCAGCTGAACCTCGGGTCTCTGCAGAAGGTCATGATACAGTACTATAGCCTGTTAGGTTGCTTTGGATTTATAAAGAACGCATTCTGTGTCCCCCAGATATGTGCACTGATCTTTAACAAGGAATACGCTAAGGGTCTACGGTTACATATCAGGTTTTCAATATTAGTTAGATACCTCACGTCTTGATGAATGTGAACTGTCAGTGCATTCAGTTGTTGGGTTGGGGTTTTTTGTTGTTGTTTTTGTTTGTTTGTTTTTTAAATCAGCAAAAAGCACATTGAATGCTTTAGTCTCTATGCTATGGCAGCACAGTTTTAAACTAGGGAGATTTCATCATTATATCACCACACAAAAGCACAGTCTGAGCAGCTCTCTTAGTACAGCTATTATTTTGCTTCTGATATTTACATGGCATGGCTATGTAAGCCCATAAAACTTCCAAAATACAGATATAAAACCCTCAATCGCTTGGAGCCTGAGCCAAGTTCCTATTTGGGTAATTGCATTCTGTCTATTTAAAATTCACACGTCAATTTTCAGTCTAATATTGATTGGACTCTTCTTCACTTTCTTGTACTAAACCATCTGCGCGCTTTTAGATAGTAACTGCAGTTCATCTTCCAGGTAGTTGCATTTCAGTCCCTGATGCAGGGGCTGGACTAGAGATGTCCAGGCTGCTTCAGTGCCATCAGTAATTGAAGTGGTTCCTGACCTGCCCGACGAAGCCAGCCCTGCTCCTGCTGCCACCCCGACTGGGTACCAGCAACCGCCCCTCTTCCTCAGCCAGGGAGGTCACCTCTGCCTCTGCAAAGTGACCTGATCTCTGTCAGTTCCATCCCAGGAAATGGCTGAGGGTTTTTTGGTTGGTTCAGGGTTTTTTTGTTGGGTTTTTTTTTTTGCCATTAAGTCCCTTTAGAAACATGGCCTGGAAGGAACCTTGTGCATTAAGCTAAACTCTGTGCCCTGCTATATTGGCAACCATAGCTTATAAAATTATGCTGTCCCATCCTAAGCCGTGGTAGGTTGTATTGCTCCCATTACTCCTATTGAAAAGCTGTTCCAGACTCTCGCTGTTTTAGTGGTGCAAACTGACCTCGGAAGGCCTGAAATGGTAATCAGCTTGCTTGCTTTTGGACTGTCTCCACCTCTGTATTTTAATATTCCAAGAAAATATGCTTAACACGAATGTGAACTTTGCTGCAAAAGCAATGCATAGCTGAAAGATCCCAGACAGCCTGGCAGAAAGATCCCCAAATACTCGGTTGGGGAGGGGAAAAGAAAAGATATATTTTTCCCTTTTATCCTGAACTTTCCATGAAGCAGTCCAGTAAATGCTTTCCACCAGCTCCAGGTAATTCATTACATGAAGGAGAAAAGTAAGATATAACATCTATTTCTCGCTGAACATATTGCTGATGAACAGTAGCTGAAAAGCTCCAGTGCATGATTAAAAGAAGAGAGTCCTGGAGCCAACTGTAATTAAAGTTCTTCTGACATCATGGTAAATCCTTAGTAGTAGTGTTTTATTCCAGCTTTCTTTTACTTGCATGCCTGTAATGCCCACTGGGTATGGAGGAGGAACTCTCCCATGTAAACTTTCTTGTATACTCTTCCTTTTTGTAATTAGTGTGAGTCAACAATACTTGCAAGAATCTGCTTGAGCCACTCGATGCATGCTTAACTTTGTTTGTGCTGTTGTCACTTGGAGTCCTTTTTAAACAGAAGATAATTATCAAGAAAATAAATACCGCTACAAATCAACACACTCTGCCCCGGTTACGTTTGGCCATCTGAAAGCTGTATCCATAGTCTGTCAAGATTTCTGCTGTAAAACATGGTCACCTCCCCATTCTTCTTCTCCAGCAGCTTTCCTCCTGTTAGATGAGTTGCCCTCAGTAGATGTCTTTCTCCTTTAGCTACAGGGATAACCAGGTCCATATTCTTCGATTAGATTAAAGCTAGATAAGATGTGTGATATAGTTAATAAGGATGTAATTCATCATAGGTAAGCCTCATTTATGTTGCAAATCTTCTCTATTAGTAGACTGTCTAGTAATGCAAGTGCTGTAGTGTTTAAAGCTTTTGGTGCGTATAATTTATAGGGTTTTTTAAGCTGCACTTTTTTTACGGTGTAAACCAAGGATAGAAAACAATGCACCCCATTCACTCAGATAAGAAATTTAGAAATGTAGTCCAAAAAAGGGACCACATATATTATTTTAATAATAACAAGTATGACATTTTCAGTGTTCTCTTCCCTATGATACTTATTTACCTTGCAATAAATCTTGGTTCTTAAATATTATCACTGGGCGTAAATACTGAAGATTTGCAGGCACTGAAATACCTGCAAAAGCAAGATATCTAATGACATTCAGAGCAAACTGTTAACTCTCCTTTCCAGGCCAGATATTTGTTACCCACTTTTATAGCATTTGTAAAAATAAACAAGTAAATATATATGAAAGAAACATGCAGTAAGATGCAAAAAAATACGAGAATTCAAAAGCAGAAAGGGAAGAAGGAACAGGAAGCAGCTCAGGTAGCAGATTTAGCAATCTGTTTACTGAAGGAAGTTCTTAACATGTGCTCTCAACAGCAGAGTTCAAAATAAGCATCACACCTTGGGACATACGGCAAAGCAGTTCAAACAGTGTGAAGAATTAGGGCCAATTGTCTCTGTTCAAGCAATCGAGATAGCATTTATTTGTATTTTTTTAATTCTTGGATTACTCTGATATATACAATATACTAATGCTTCTATAGGATTAAAAATTTATTCAAAGGTTGCCTGCAATGTCTTGAGGTGGTAGCCCAGCTGGAGCAGCTGGAATATACTCTGTCTTTAGTGAACAAACTAGAACTGGACAGAAAAATATCACAAGTTTTTTTCTGGAAAAAAATAAAGTTGTGAAATTGTCCCTGAACTTTTGTTTTGTTTAGTTGAGGTCCATTAAAAAAAAAGGAGGGGAAAAAAAAAAACAACACCAAAACAAGACCCAATTAATGGCTACAGAATAGGTCATTTAAGCCCAGGCAAGCCAAGAAATATACTGATGAAGAGAAAATAAAGGTTGGAGTATTGTATGAACATTGCTTTGGAGCAAGGTAGAAGTGTAGTTAACAATGCTATTGCTAACTATCTGAAGGCTCATTTTGTGCCTTTTGCTGTGAACAAAACCCTCGAAAGGCAATTCAAAAGCCTGATATAGGAGACAATCATATCATAATTTCATCTGTAGGCTCAGTTAATGGTTTGCAATGATTGTATGTATTTCTGCAGTGATGAGAATGTTTGTGTAGCGTATACAGCCATCATAAACCCCAGGCTGGAAGTGAATTGGCTTCCAGTTCCAAAACTGTAACTTTTATTTGCTGAGTTGGCAAGAGGGATACCATTTACAAAAACTCATCTGTCTTCAAAAATAGTCTCGTGGCTGATGTGCACTGTTGGGAGACTGAGTACAGCTCAGGTTAAAAAAAGTAAAGAAGGTATTAGGTGTCCCTGGCACATTGGATTAAATTCTGTAATGTTTAAATGCTGTTACCACTTTTTAATGAGAATATTTCTCTAGAGAAATATAAATAAAGAGGACAATATGAAATATTTAGTCTGCCAAGGAGCTAAGAAAAAGAGGAATGGCTTATTAAATAACTAATTCTGGTTATTTCTGAGTATTCTAAAAACATGCCAGAAAATTCTTAAAAATGAAACCATCAACATGTTGAAAACTGAAAACTTTTCTGAGACTGGATGCTTTTAGGTAGGTTAAAGTACTGTGGAAGATAGTCATT
The DNA here is from genome assembly GCF_000690835.1 of Fulmarus glacialis. Classification (NCBI taxonomy): domain Eukaryota; kingdom Metazoa; phylum Chordata; class Aves; order Procellariiformes; family Procellariidae; genus Fulmarus; species Fulmarus glacialis. Next base: position 50,450 of record NW_009217364.1, read on the forward strand.
CTGAGCTTCCCCACAACACAAAGGCTGTTGAAATGGAAACAGACCACCAGTAGCGAACAATGATTTTCCAGATAGATTTGGATTGGAGCAAAAATAGTGCAAATATCTAAACTAACCAGATGTTTCTGGATAACCCTAACCTAATGAGCATGAATAACTGCACTGATCGGTAAGAACAAACATATTTTGAAAAACTTCACTTTAATTTGCTTATTTTGGCAAGAAAAATACACTAATGAAACAAGTGTGTGCTCATCCCTTACTTAAAGTTAGCATTTCTTTTATTAAAATGTGGCATCTTATCTTCACACAGCAGTCAGCCCTTTTCCTCCCATCTCCTTTTTTATGAAGCTATTCTTTCATATATAGCTTTGAATTATTCCCTCTTTCACCATCAGAGTGGAGGCAATGAAATATGTCAAAAAGATGACTGGAGCCCAACAGGTCCTAACATAAGTTCTTTTGCTCTGCAATAGCAATATAACTTAAATACTGAAGAAACTTTCTTTTTTTTAAAGAACATCTTTATTTTATTAAAAGGGGAAGTAGAGGATCAGAAATCCCTTGATATAGTCAGTGCTCAATCCCATTGAACAGACCCTACAGACTTCTCTAATTATTCACAAAACATTTTGAGCAGATGTCCACAAAATGAATTATCTGCTGTCTGCCAAAAACTACTTCTGGCAGGCAGTGTATCAGGTAAATAAAAAGAGAGGTTGCAAACATGAATAAAACATGAATAGAACAGCTTAGGGCATTTTGATCCTCATAAATTCAGAATCACCAATTGAATCTATACAGGTGCAGAAGGTAGGGTAGGGCTACCGTATGAAAACATGTTGAAAGGAGTCAGCTTTGTAGGAAACACTCTTAACCAGCATTTCCTCATGTTAGTTGTACTATCGCCGTGCCAAGTAACAGAAAACACTTTAGGATATGGGATGGCAGCAGTTCTCAGCATCTACCACGGGAGACAGAGAATCTGGACTTCCAGCATCAGTCTGAGCCCTGCAAGTCACATGGACCAGCATCCTGGATTCTTAAACATAGCAGAAGTTGCAAATACCCGTAACTGTTGCTATTCTGCCATTCACAAGGACATCCGTATATAATTTAGCCTTAGTCTGAGAATCCAGTGAAAAATATTTAATCTCTTGCCCTTCCTACTAGGAATGTGCATGATGCTTTCCTAATTAAGACAGGCTGTTCTATACTATTAAGATCATGAAAACCTGGCCCCAACCCTACAGAAAGGCTGAATGTTGCATTTAGTAAATTTGCAAATAGAAATGCTATTCAAGAGTTGAATTTCAGGTTTTAAAACAATCAGTCTTATGTTAACATATATTGTTCTGAGATCACATTTTTAAAAACTATCTGTATGGCATCGTTTCAGGCAGCTTGATATAGAATAAAACCAAAGAAAACATCAATTATTTGAGAGGAAGGGGGTTCCCAAAGACTTTGTATCAAATTAAGGTGTACTATGTTCTGTACTCTTTCACTGAATAATGAAAAGTTTATAGTACTTTAGGAACAGGTATTGTCCTACATCCATACTGAAATTTTATCATGTCAGACAAAATGCACTAGTTTGCTGTTTCAAAGAGAAAGAACCCGTAAAGTGGGACCATTAGCAAGGATGGTAAATCTAAACACCAAGAAATATGAATGAATAATTTTGCATATGGAAAAGGTTGCCACATAAGTGGTAGAGGAAAAGATGGGAGGACAGAATGATTTGAAAATTGTGATTAGAAGAAATGAATGTGTAGGTAGGCAACTTCATAAATAACGGACCAGATTTATTCATGGTGGTTTCATTAAAAGCAGCAATAAATTAATGCCAAGCAGAAGTCTCTTTCTTTGCAATAGTTTTGACCTATTCAGTGGAACCATTGTAGTTACTAATTCATACAGGATTATACATAATTGGGATGCCCAATTATAACAGTTGAGTTTCAGAAATGACAACATTCTTTCCTTCAGGGATCTGTAATTTATTCCATTACTTTGAACTTGTGTTATGCAATATGCCAAAATAAAATTTGCAAATGTTCTCTTAAATCCTGCTATCTTTGGTTCATACTGTATATGTGAAGGAAACATGTTGAGAGGATTAAAAATATGGGAAAGAATTACCATTTTAATACATTTGACTCATCCACAGGGAGACAATAGAAGGTTTTCAGCCTCAGTAAATTCACTTTAATATATGTAAAGAGTTCAGAAAAAAATTATTCTATCCTGTTGTCTTCATGAAAGCAATAGCAGCATGGCCGGTGCTAGAAAGGCCAAGATTAGTTTATTTACCAAAGAAATCTGATGGTTTATTTTGTTTTGCAGGGACGGCTTCCCTTACCGTGTTTTATTCTACTAAAATATTTCCTTACTGCATTAATTCACGTGAAGTCTTATGCATAAACTGCTAGCAGAAGTATCCACACTTTCAAAAGCGCGGCTGATGCCATGTTTCCCTGCGCTTTGAAATGTCCAACATAGAAGCCAATCTTAAATTTGGCTAATGATTTTTCTTTTTACGTGTTGACTCTTAAAGCTGCTGAGATATTAGGTTAATAAGTGTTTGAAGAAAAGAATAATCTATTTATATAGAATCAATAAAGCGTTGCCATGGGAAACCTGAAGCTCTCAAAAGGAGGCTTCCTAGAATAGAGGATTTTCTGGGGGAGAGAATGGCTCTTACATGTTTGGTTGTTTCTGACTGTTGCTGTCTCATTGCCTTCGTTCATGTGGCACTTAACCCTGCCCGGTTCAAGGGAGGAATTCACCTCATGTAGATCACTGAGCAGCAGTAACTGGAAAAATTACTTGCTAGGATGTTCTGTGAACGTTACAGAGATTGGATAAGAGAGCGCTGTGTGAGCAGCAATGCAACAATCCAACTTATGGAAAAAGATCTGTAGAGGGGTTGTCTGTGGAGGACCTTCAAGTATGCTGGAGAATTTTGTGTGGGGGTATTTTAGCTATGGGGTTACATAGCCAGCCTAAAGGGCAGAAAAGATGATGATGATATGGTTAGCTTGCTGGAACTCAGAGGAGAAAGACTGTTTTTTCTCATAGCTTTGTTTTCAGTATAGCATTGCACACATTATTTTGTTTGTGCTTGGACGGTCTCAACTACAGAATGTGCATGAAAGTACATTTATACATTTTTCCAGGGTTTGGGGAGGATATTAATATCTGTAATATGTGACATTATTGTTTTCTGTTGCTCCAGTGAACAGCACCCCATCAGCCTCTAAAAAATGACTGATGATAAACTGGAGTGCTTTCCTATTGAATAATGCAGGATTTTTCATATGGGGTCAGTAAGCCTTTAGGCACCTAAGCAATACAATAAGTAATTTTGTTCTAGCCCTTTTTGCCTTCCTACAAAGGCAATGTAGCTAGATTGTAAGCCCAGTGCAAGGACACGGTTTGTGCTACTGTGCATTTTGTGTCATATGAACCGAAGGTGTCAGTCGTCATGTCGCTGGCTCACTACTCTGTGGCTGCCTCTGAATTCAGTTTACAATGAAATGAATTGGAACAAAGCCAAAGATAACCCTGAATGTCAGAAATGGTATCTTTAAAGTGATTCTGGATGCACAGGCAGCCAAAGAAGTTCAGTTCCTCTTCAAAGTCATGATGCAAGTACTGTAATGCAGATTACATTGATTTGCTACCAGTTACTGACAGCTAGCAGGAATCTTTTAAAGATTCTCCACAATACCTATGGAATAAAAAGCTCTCTGTATGAAAAGGAAGCTGTATTTTCATGCAGATGATACATCCTAAAAATAGTATCAATGTTATCATATATGTAAGGCAAAATTCAATTTTGTATAATATATTTTATGATTATGACAGGATTCAGTTTATAGCATAAATAGTAGTTACATTTAAGCACATAAGTAATGCCACTGACTTGTATGCATGCTTAAGTACTTGCAGGTTATTTTTTAGTAATTAATTTATTGCAGAGAGGCAACAGAAACCCTGACTTGCAATACACTGACAGTAAGTTTGCTGCGGTTCCAAACTATCCTTGTGCAGGACTGGTATGCAGGTGTATGATGAATGAGAGTTGACAAGATTCTACAATAAATACTTGAAATACCAAAGCAATGACTACTGAAGCATAAAAGAAGTACTGTACCAGGCCATAATTCAAACCAGCATTCCATTTACAAATGTAATAAGTGTAATAGAAAAGATTAACTTTCATAGGAAATTACAGTTTGTGTGCGTAAACGCATGTTTTTATGAAGTTCAGTTTCCTACAGGGCTTTATGTTTCTGCATCAAAGTTACCAGAATAATTTTAGATTGCAGATCCATTCAGTTATGTTATGGCACTCTGTATACGGTGCTCACAAGGACTGCTTCCCACTGGGGACTCAGTTTTTGCAAAGATGTCTATGTGTTTCAAGCTTAACCATAATACGAGCACTGTAAACTGCAGTGTGTGCTCATTATCTTTTACTTGCATGTAAAGGCACCCACAAGCCTTTGGGACTACGCCTAGATGATGGGCATAGCCATATACACAGGTTTGCATACAGGAGGAATGTTCTCCATGGAGGAGATGGAAATAATTTAGATACAATGCACTGTTCATCCAATGCTATAAAATATGCTCTGTCCTCTCTAGCTCCTCATTATATGAGAACTAAGTGATGCAACGTGCAGCCTTCCTGCACAAATAGTGTGATTCACTGCTGAAAAGAATTGCCTGAGTGGCAAAAGATGCTTTGCTTTCTGAAGATACAGATACAAGTTCAATGAGTGTTCACACTAGGATCCGTTTGTTTCCTGTTGCAGTGGATACAAATGGATATGGGTTTAAGAGATTTGCCAGCAATTGGGGCAGAGACTAAAACCTGTGTCTTCTGAGTCCCTGGACAATACTGCAGCCCTTGTGGTTTTCTTCCTTCCTGATGAAACCTCACAGCCTAATAACCCTATCTCAAAAAAAAAACCCAAAAAATCTGAAACCAAAATGAGCAGTAAAGAAATAATGTTATTCAAATAATATTTAATCCAAAAAAATTTAAAAAAAAAAAAAAAGTGATTATGAGAAGAAAAGGAAGAAAACTAAATAATTTTTCTGCTTCTTCCTTCCTCTTCAGGAACTTCTGCTCAGTGTCTGAGTTCCACAGAGTTGTTTAAAATAACCATCATTAAAAAGTTGGTAGCACATCTCTGACAGCTTTATCTTTTTTGTGTGCTCATAGCCTATCGAAGTTAGAGCAAAACACTGTGAGAAATCCCCTTTGTTTCCAGTTGCAGGTCTGGGAGCAGAAAGTATAGCTTGCTACAGCTGTAATTGCTGCCTTGGATTTCAACTGGCTGCTTTCTAGCATTATGCACAAGACAGCTTTATTGCATTTTGAGATCTGATTATTAACTGTCACGAAAGCCTTGGTACCAAGAAGGGGAAGTGACATCCCCAAAGCTAAACATGGAGAAACTGTCATCTAGAAGATGACATAGTTCTCACGCTCAAATATCACAGCTGTTTATAATGCCACCGTGGTGGTCTCCGGTCGCAGTAACGCTAAGAGATGTCAGAGACTTGACTGGTGCTGAAATGGAGGATATGGCACCAAGGCACACATACTGGCAAGGTGAAAGTGTGTGTTTGCTCCAAGTAGGTTTAACTAGCTGTTGGCAGAAGAAATGTTACTGTTGCATTTTACATCCAATTCGAGTACATGGAATAAAAGGAAGCTCCAGAGCTCTGCTTATGAAGCAACCCATAGCAATGGGCAACGTCACCCTTTGTCAGCGATGAGGACTACTTTGCCTTATACCATGTAGTCCAGCTAGGACCACAAAAATTACCAGTACTACCTGTTAAAACAGCTTGGTATTTCTTCAGATTTTCAAATTATTTTGTACAAATCTTCCATTTTATAATATCTTCATATTGCAAGAAGCCTTTGACTATCCAATGTTTTCTATTTTTTGTTAAAAATAATCAATCTTTTTTTAAACGCATCTACTTTTTTAAATTGCATATAAAGCCGATAATTGTGATTTGGCTTAACTCCACTGAAAAGAGCAGGCACACAAAAAACTTGATGTGACCAACTTAAGGCTCTCTATTCCACATGGAAGGCTTTCTTCAATGGTTGTTCCTTGTACCATTTAGAATAGGCATTCCCTATTTTTCCCAAACTACTACCGAGATGACTCAGAGAACAATTTTCAACTTTCTGAGTGACAAAGACACTACAACCCAATCGGATTCTCTAGGCTAATTGAAAGAATGAATTCATTTTCCTTTATATTTTGCTGCCATTTTACTCTGTTGTAAATTATTCCACGTATTCCAGGTAAGCTCCATATAGTTAATATGTTTTTCACAAAACATAGGTCTGAGTCTGTAAGGCTTCTCGCTCTGGAACACTGCAGACTCCAGATGTGCTTCTGTGTGCTGAGCTCTTGCATGACTTAAAATCTAGACTGGAGGTCCTTAACACGATGGACCACATCTACAATTCTAATAGAGCTCTTCACTGTAATAGATTGGGGGAAATGAGGTAAAACATTATCACTAATCTTCGTGCTAACTGCATTAACTCTCAGGATATATTTATAAAGGCAAGGGAGGATGTTACCTAAAAGATTTATCCAACACTGAAGGGGTTTTTCCCCATTAACTAACTTCCAAGTTTCAAAGTTCTTGCAGTTTAGTTGGGGATAGTGGAATCTAGGAGAAATAATTATAAACATGAGTACATAGGCAATATTCTACTATTTAGCACAAAATACAACAACTGTTTTGGGCTAGTAATTTAACCAACACAAAGACAGAAAATTCAAATAAAATTAACTTTCATTGGCAAATGTGAAAAAGATAATATGAAAATTTTGAACAAGCTATCAAAGGTTTAATCTGAATACCATTGAGAAGAACATAAATAAATGAAGCAAGAACAGATCACTAACTAAAACCGAGTAGCCTTACAGAGGGTTAGGGGTTGTTTTTTTCACGAAAAAGAAAGAATTTAATGTCTGAAGTCAAAGCTAGACTCAATCAATACATTCAGGGCTCTTGAGAAATTTTGAAAATAGTTTCCTACTTGTAGTGATTTAGGGCAGTCAGGCATGTAAAAAGATCGAATTGCTTGTGAGAAATCAATGCCCTCCCCCCTCTAAGATTCCCACTGAAATGAAAACTTGCCAATTACAATGGGACTTTTGATAAGGCCAGCAGGAGAAGGATGTTCCAGACTCAAAGAAACAGCATGTGAAATGTAATATCTATTATTTTTTGTGCCATTAGGATGTGAGACAGAGGCCTGCTGAATATCTTATCTTAAAACTCCAGAATCTCTCTCCTGTGGCAGATTAGTAGTGGTGATACAAAGCAAATAAGCAGAGCTTACGCATGCATGTGATAATCACTCTCCATCTACTGGCAATGTCTGCAGACATTTACCCCTCTGCTCAGCAGGTAACTGCAGTGCTACATTTGCTTTCATTGCAGCCTTTCAAATCTCTTGTCAAAACTCCCTTTGGACGTAATGCGACAAAAAATATGACAATGGATAAGTTTGCTTATGTTCTGAAACCACCATTAAACATGAGGATCACTATTTTCTTATTCTCTCACCACAATGGTCTGTCTTTTGTCATGCTAAGCACTACAGGTACTGGTCCATGTGGTTGTGTCTACACCAGCAGGTAGGGCAGATGAACAGGAGCAGGTCTGTAGCTGGTGTGCAGGATGTTTCTGGGGCTTTTTACTGCAAAACAGGGCCAGTCTCGTCCCATGGGCTGAATAAAAAAAGCATTAGGTGTACACCTGCGGGGACATTTTGCAGTTTATTTTCATCTGAGAGGAACCAATTTGTGCAACGTGAGAGTGCTCCGCAATGTGAAACGAGGTGTGATATAGGGGGCAAGGGGGGGATTCACTTCGGTCAGTGCAGAAAGTAGGCACTGGCTTATGGGGTGGAAAGCAACGGGGAGGTCAGGCCTGGTTTTGCTCAAAAAAGGGAATGCAGGTTACCCTAACGCTGCACAGCCCTTTCCCAACCCTCTCCTCCTCTTCCACTCCCCCCTCCTTTCCAATTTAGATATTTCAATTTGGGGCTGCATCCTTCCTTGGCTTGCTGCTATGTGCCGCCTGCCAAAACATCTCTCGTAGGGATCTGAAGTGCAGCCGAGTTGTTGCAAGGCTGGGGACGAAGCTACGGGACCTCCACATAACCAGAGGTAGAGTGGACCCCCCAAAAAAACTCGTTGCTGTGGCTTTGTGAAAGCACTCAGTGATTCTTCCTAAAGGGAACGCGCGTTCCCTTTCTCTTGCCTTCCAAGAGCAGTGTTTCAGAGAAAAGCCAAACAGCTGTGCTTACAGGATCTCACAGAGATTCCTAAAAGCTGATAATAAGGTTTGACAGTCATGTCATAATTGTTAACAATGGTATTGGAGATGTGCCAACAACCTCACACTCTCTCACTGCTTCTCTGGGTGAGAGGAATTGCTCTATCGCTGTAAGTCTGCAAACCAAATTTGACATAAAGGGACATTTCTTACAAGAGAAAATATAAAGCAATGTATTGTATTGTGCCAGATTACACAATAGCCTTGAAGGATAAAGTAATGAAAAAGACACTACAGTGACACCACATTAATATTTGCTATTTCTGCTCTCTGTGCATTCAAACATATTATGTAGTTAAAGCTTTTAGGAGCCCGATGGAACAGCCTGGTGTAAACATTTGGCAGTGGGCATTTGGTATGGTCCGCTTATTTACAGAGTGATACAAGTTTGCTTCTATCTTACCCTCTGAAAACCCATTGCCTGTTCTCTGTTACCAGCATACTGTACAGAGGAAAGTTTCTAAAAGTGTAATTTGGAGCTCCTCATACTCCTCTCCTGTACAGCTATTTGTCCTGGTTAACATGCACCCAATAATGTAACTGTCAGAATAAATCACAGCAAATGATACTTTTCCGTATGGGTCTCACGAATTTCAAAGCTCAAGGTTCTGGGATTTTTTCAGGCCGATGGAGAGGGCTAGTTCCTTCTGAAATTTGTTGACCCTCAGACAGCCATAACTCTTAGCAACCTTCACTGCAAAAGGAATCAAAATACAAATCAACACTATAAAAAGTGACATATGAGAACTATGTCCTTTTTGCCTGTATTTGTAATTCCTTTTCAATGGCTCTATTGGAACTCGTGTAACCAAACCCATGCAGATTTCTGCACGATCTGTTAATGATTATAGACTGTTGTTTACCTTATCATGGAAGCTGTCAATAGACCTAGTTAATGAATTATTTTTTTTTCTTGTCATGCGAATTTTAATTAACAATTTATTAACTCACAATTCAATTCCCTGGAGGTCTCAGTAGAATTCAGGAAGATATATTATGCATATGCTCATGCTTTCTCCTAAATTTAGATAATTTCTGGTCCAGAATTATTACATCAATTTCACAGCACTGCAGATACAACTCTGACCACTCCAATTATCTCTCTACTCCAGAATATAGCAGCCGTAACTTCAAGCCATCATAAAAAAGTTTATTAATTTAGCTCCACTGAGTGCCAACCATTTTACTGCAGTGCAACAGAAAGCTATCTGCCACGTATGAAACCTTTAGCTATTTTTCTCTCGGCTTGGCTTTCTAAAATGACTTTCTAAAATTTGCAAGGATGAATAGTGGGGCCAATTCAGAATCTGCATGGAAGCTTCCCTAAATCCCTGCAAGAGCAAACAAGTATTTAAGGCAAGAAGCTGCTATTTTCTGAGCCTCAGAAAAGTGAGGGTTGGCTAGGGACCGCAGCAGCACTATAGCTCTCTTTTTCTCATAATTTCTAAGGGCTGCAAGTTTGTTTGTTTACACACTTATTGGTGTGTGCTGTTTCCCCTTGAGCAAGTTTTTGCTGGTAACTCTGATAGCAATAGCTGGATATAAACTTCTAAGTTCATTCTTAACCATATTCTTCCCAAGATTTCTCTCAGTCTTAATATCCTGAACTTTGGATCCACCTGACTTTCAGGCAAAATCTGGCACCGATGTTGGCTGAACTTCAACTGACCATTGTGCCCCGGGACCATACCGTCACCTGGGATGCCCGACAGCCTGGCAGGAAGGATCAGAGGCACAGTAAAAAGAGATGCCATGGAATAGATAAATGCTAGTATCTAATGACTAGCATATCGTGGAGTCCTCCTCTGCGGAGGAGCTGGGGAGACCGCTGCTGCAGGTCCAACCCTGAGTAGGGGGAAGGAAGGGGAGAGGAAGCCACTCGCTCAGATCAAACGAGGTACCCACCCCAGGAAAGCAAGCACCAGAGGCAGGGAGAGCTCCCCAGGGTCGGTCAGTCTGGGACTGCCTGGGATTGTAACACCTGGTTACCGGTATGAAACCGGACCGATGTGCCTCCAGCACGGTTCTCATTCTCCATCTTTCATACGCCAGAAAATCCCACAGGGACTTCCTCTGGCAGAAAGGGTTGGATGTGGAATGCAAATATTCTCTTTCAATAGGATTGCTTTGTCTGCAGCAAGAATGTTATTCTTCTATGTTTGGGATAGATTCTCTACTTACCAAGTGCTGAAGTAAAACAAAATTCCCTGAGATCATGGTAAGTCTGGCTGCTGCAGCAAAACCAGCTATTAAAACTAAGCCTGCTTCGCAACTCTGATGCCCACTAGTTCTTTCAGATGTAAAGGTTCTGATGCGCTCTTTGAAAATGTTAGTTGTCATGAGTATTATGATACAATTATACCGATCGCTTGTCATTTTATATTACTGCTGGTCAAATACCTGAAACCCCAAATTCAAAGTCTGTCTTTGAATTACAGAAGACAGCTGCCAAAACGGGCAGCTTAAATATCATAACTTCATCAGCTGTGCTTCAGCCTATAGCAGATGCCAAGACTGGAGGAAGCATTCCTGCAGAGTCAGGCAGGAACGCTGCAGCCAGGGTAGTGCTTTGGGGATCTGTGGATCTCCAGAATACATTGAGGGTGCGGAGCCCTGTATAGTGAATGTTGACTAACTGGGAGCAGGTTTGGTTTTCTTTACTGCTTTGACAAGTCATGCACAAACCCCCAACAGTCAGTGGAACAGAAGATGAAAATCCCTGACCTAGATTATCTGCTGAATGAGCGGAGAAGAAAAAAAAGGCAACTCCTGTGCTTCGCTCCCAACACAGCCAAAACTGATTTTCGAGAGACACGTACGTTGCCCAGGGTAAAGGCCACACTCCATTTCATAGGAATATCAAATGTATTTTGAGAAGTCAGAAGGTCTTTTTCTGAACTGAAAATGAACTGTTGCAGTTCATGGGCTATTACTAGTGCAGATGCTCAAGGTTATGAAAGTGTAAAGAGAGATTCCTGATCTTTAGGCAAAATACTGGTGACAAAGCAAAATGGAAACTGGGAAAAAAATACAGCTTTTCTAAAGTGTAATAGGGAACCAATGTGAAGTAACTATTTGAAAACCGTTTCAAAGCCACATAAGTCAATGAGAGTTTTCATTTTCCACTCACTTAAGTAGGCTTTTAATCAGGCCAATAAAGGAGAGGCAAAAATAGACTGATGGAAATTAGAGAGGTGTAATCAAAATATATGTATCCATTTGGAAATAGGACATAAAATGGACTTTTTACTTTACACAATGTTTAATGTTCATACTTTTGAAGATACTTATTTAGAACAACAATCAGACTTTCATTGGCAGAGGACATAATAATCTAACAGGTTTTGCAGACTTCTATGGAATACTAACTATAAAATACATCACCAATAAATTAAGGGTCAAAAGGTGACACAGAATCAGAATATTAAATAACAGCATCTTTAGTTAACTGTTACAGCAAAATTTATTGCCAATCTGGCTACAACATCTGCACAACTAAAGGACTTGTTAAAGAAAAATGAAACTTGTCTTTCTGCCAAAGTTTGGAGAGGCTTAAACAGAAATTAATATCCATGAGAAATCCTGGAACATTTTTGAAAAATTATCTGGCTGGCAATACCTGCTGCTTTTCAGAGGAAAAAAGGTGTTTTAAACATGCAGCTAAAACTTGCTCCACTGAAATGATCGTGCTTTGATACAATTACGTTCAAATTTTGTTACTGCTGTTAAGGTAAATTTATGCTAATCACACTTATTTCTAAGAAAACAAATCCGATACATTCTCTACAGAAACAGACCATAGGCTCTTGTATTCTCACAAAACATTGCACAAGTTTATGGTAAATATAAGGGATATGGATGATAATGCAAAACCCCATTCTTATTGCAAGTTCAAGATGACAATTCAAGACAGCTCTCTCCTTTGGATCACAAATTCTTTCTCCAGTATGTGTTCTGGAGGAATACTGCCAGAGTAGGAATACTGCAGTTGAGATGGTCTGCAAATGCACACGTGGTGCCTAAACACTAATAATTTGAAAAATCAACCATGAAAATGTAGAAAGAGATACTGAATCACCGTACGTGCTCTTCTCTCTTGCTGTCCCTGAGGAAAAAATGTGTGTGTTTGTGTACATGGCAAATTTGTAACAGTGATTTCTGTGTAACTATTTGTTTTTCCACATGTCATTTTCCATATTCCATCTAAACGCAAAAAACTTTGCTGCAAGTCTCAAAGACAAAGGCATTGCCTTTATGAAACCTTCTAGATTTTCATTTGAAAACTGACATAGAGGAAAAATCTAAATTGCACATTATTCACAGTGGAAGCTACAGCAACAAGACAAACTAATTGTCCTTAATTCTCAACCCAATGTGAATTTATTTATTTCCTTAATTTATTTATTTCCTCATTTTAAAATAAAAAAAACCAAACATTTTTCAGATTTAGAGATTGATATTTGTTGATCACACAAAGTGAACAGCCAAATCCAAAAGTCATTCAAGTAGTGAAAAGATTAAGTTGGCTAAAATTCTGTGTATATATGATGTCTTAATTTTCACTTCCTAAATTTTCAATGAAATCACAAAGAAATTGCTCTTCAACCAGCCTGGTACCTGTTCAAGAAGATACCTGGGCTAGATATGCTTAAAAGTCCCATTTTGACATTTAACCAACTGCCCATTTTTTTCAATGAAATATCCAGCTGCTTATAGTTAAACATGCTAATGGCTCTTCTTTTCAAATTCTGGAATCCTCCAGTTCTTTTTAATTACTAGATTATAAGAGATGAATAGTACTAAAACATTTAGTCATTTGATGGCATGCTGCTTCTCTTTTTATCACTGAAATTTGATGATAGTTTCTACTATTTGTGATAATAGACCATGGAAAAGAAAAATATTTATACTGTTAAATTTTTAAATCTGAATTCACTATTCTTCTCTCAAGGCACCTCACAGAGAACTGGGGTCTCTGGGCTGTTTTTCATTAGCCAGCAGGAGGCATGCATTTGATTACCAAGCAACATTAGACTTGCTAAGGGAGATGGCAGAATTCCTGGCTCAGGGTACAATGACAGCACTGCATACACTGTTTGAAAACTTTAGTTTAAATTGCAAGGCACAGAGAGAACGTCAGTTATAAGGGAGCAGTCAACGGTGCGAACTTAGATCCCAGCTGACAGTGCCAGGGATGGTTAGGTGCTGAGATGCCGAATTCATGACCTAGAAATATAAACTTTGATTAGCCAGTAGCTGGTGAAGATCCAGAAACCAGGAAGCTGAGCATCCTTTTATTCAATGAAATAATTTCATGAGTTGTAAAAGATACAGCGAATAGATGGCATGAACCTCTCCAAGAATGTACAGAGCACTCTTCATTTCTGTGCAATCAAACTGTGAGAAATTCATTCACAGCATTTAAGGATCGTCAGGACTGTGAACAATGATTTCTGTTCATAATGCTTTGGTTGTTATGACACCTTCTGGCTGTGGATTTCAGCTAATTAACAGTAATTATTTTATCCAGAGAATCTTTAGCTCTGGATTGACTTCACATCTTTGAGGCCAGTTGGTTCAACAGCAAAGGTCCGCCACCCTATTAGCCCGTAAGCACCTCTGCATATGGCAAGATCCAGTTCCACTGTGCTCATAAGGACTGACGTCTCTGGCATCTTTTCATCCCGACATACTGACATGGACAGAACTGAGGTGCTTTGTGGCTCTGGGTTTCAAACTTGCACAGTCCTTCAAGCGCCAGAAATGTAAGTCCCTCATGCATATTTGATTGCTGCCTTGGGTGGTAATATCCCTGCGTTTAATGTATGTGCACATTGTGCAGTTGCTGTGGGAACCGTAAGTTTCAGGTTTCACGATTTAAAAAAAGAAGGAATGTATTTATAGACTTTATTTATTTTGCTTATGAATCAACATGTTAATATTGATGCAATGGAAGAAGAAAGGAAAACAAACTTCTAAACAGAAAGCACAACATCAAACACTGATCTGTTTATTTTCCTCTTCTGCAAAGTTCCCGTAACAAGCAAAATCGCAGCAACAGAGAGGGAAAAAATTATAAAACAAGAAGCAGATAAAAGAGGAAGAAAGCAAGCTGCAGATAGCTGAGTAGTTGAATTAAGTTGTTGAGAGATCAAGTTTTACCAGTCACAGATTACAACGTGCTAGAAGATGCTGTGACGCATTGCAGGCTCTTGCCGTGGAGTCCCAGGTAGCTTTGAAGCTCACCTAAGGCACTAGGTCAATGCACCAGGCTGCTCAGGTAATCGCAACAGCGGTTTCTAGGACCATTTGGGTGGTCACAAAATGGGGGGTCTGGGTTTGCTTGTAGGTTTTAGTCTCATCTGAGCTCCTTTGAGGGGTATGCGCTCTGAGGAGCTGACCCAACGTCTCTGTCACAGCCCAGCACTGCTCACACCGACCGTGTGAGTGTGGCTGGTGTTGGAGGTGATGCAATTACAGCTTCACCACAGTGCAAGATAAAATCACACATACTTTATTAACGAGATAAGAAAAGAGGAGTCATCTCATAGGTGGCTCTATGGGGTGAGTCTGTTACTGGAAGTGAGATGCTTACGTGGTCAAGCCGGCTGAGTAAAGCACTGTGGTTAATTTACTGAGCCAGCTGACTGCAGAGGAGGATCCAGCATGTTCTCTCTCTACCTCTTCAGGTGAGGTTTGTCCAGGCCGGTTTAGCATTTCCCTCTCAGATGTGCTTTTTCTGCATTTGCATTGCATGAATTACAGCCACAGCAAATGCTTGATTTCAATGAAATGTGAAAGGAAAGGAAACTTCTTTCCCCTCGCGGTTCACAGTGGGCTGGGTGTGCGCTGGAGCGAAGGAGCCGGGCAGAGGGCTGGGGAAGCAGCGCTCAGGGTGTGGATGAAGTGGCATGAATACATATGAGAGATTAATTGGCTCACACATGTAACCAAGGTGCCTAAAGACCTAGGCGCCCTGGCTAATTGTTGTAACCAATTAATAAGTTGGAGTCCACTAAGTCCATACTGTCCCATGCAGCTCATTACAAGAGCAAGGAGTGAACTTGTCTGCAAAAGCTGCCAGGAGATGGGGAGTGTTTGGGGTGCCTAGGCTCAGGGGTAGAGAAGGTCACAGCCAGGCTGGCATCATCGCCTGCTCTCCTTAGTGTAGGAGAGACCCGTGCTGGGGCAGGCAGGGCTTCCCTGGTGCCCAGGGGTTGGCTGGCATTGCTCTCGGTCCTGATCGTTTTACACAGCGGTCCGAGCAATGATGGACCCTGGTTCTTAGAGTCCAATTCACTTTTCTTGTGTTTAATGCATGTGTCACAGCAGCATTCACCATGAGCGCCCAGGAGATGACTGGTGGTCCAAGCTGCCACTTCACGGGCAGCACAGAGCACATTAGACCTCGCAGCTGCCAATTATTTGTGGCATTTGAACAGGTGTCCGTTTTCACTACCTTTCCCTCTTCTCCACCTTTCCTGAACATGCGCTTGCTGGGTTTTTAACTGCACAGCCCCAGTTGTTTTCTGTGCCTCCTGTTTTACCACCGTCTGCTTTTTTTGACTTCAGTTAAAACTTTCCCTATAGTTTCATGCAAAACATAATAAAGTTGTCCATCTGCTGCATTTCTATCCATCTTGCATGAGTTTTGTGGCAGAGTTTGTGGGTACCAGTGGCACGTTGTAGTTCCCCCCCCCCTTTAAAATCCCTTTATCTGCCTCTCTGATTTTGTTTCCTTCTGCCTAGTCCTCCTGTTTTCTCCTCTGGGCCATTCTCCTTTGCTTTACCCACCCATACTGCTGCATCTTTCCCTTTGAGCACATTTGAACTCTATGGCAATGGAAATGGGTTTTGCCTCTGAGATAATCATGTGATAAATGATTAAGATGATAAATGATAGAAAAAATTCTGCTTTCCACTGACTCAGCAAAGATACATAGTAGATTTTTAACCTGGAATATTAAAGGCTTTTTTTTTTAATCCAAAGAAGAAAGATTTTGCCATAAAGCTAAATATGCTTGAAACACATAGCAATTCAAAGCAATAGTCATGCCTGAGATACTAATATTTACTTTCATTATAACAAACAGTTCTGTGTTATACAGAGAAGTTGGCAGAAAGAATTGTGTTGTAAGCACAAGAGTCTATCCTCTGCTTTCATGTATGATTACAGCTCATTTTGGTAGTGCAGTTTTCTCTGGCAATGAAACACTTAATAGTGGACTGAGATTTCTGAAAGGCTGACCCCATGCCATTTGTACCTATCTCATTTCCAGACGCAGTTACTTATGAATAAAGCCAGTTACATTATAACTTAATTATGTGATTAATGATTTTGCTTCCGCTAGTAAATAAACTCCCTTTCCACTACAGAGGGACAATGTTAGAGCCAAAGGAAGGAGCAAGAGTATGTTGGCCTCTTCATCTGCTGATTATTAAGTTTTCTAGAAGGTAATTATTTTTCTTCTTCTCTGATCAATGTAGTCTGGTATCCATTTAATCTGTAGTCTGTAGCTACCACATTTTATAAAAGGTGAAAAATTAGGAACCTGAAATGTTCCTACTAGGCTAAAAGAAAAGTGTGGAGCTGACTGTCAGTCTGTCGCTATTCTCCACATGGATGCTACAGCTCTTTTAGATAAGAACATTATTGCCACTGTGTTGAATGGATTTTATATGATGGTATAAATATGTCAATTAGTATTTCAATTAGCATCCGTGACTAATCCTGCCCACGCTGGGAAGTTGCAGTAAGCAAGTTTCTTACCAAAGGGTATGTTTTTGTTTCTTTGTTATTCAAGTGTAATGCCAGTTGACAACTTCAATAGCGGGGGATAGGACAGAAAATTATAAGCTTTCTTTTTAATGGAAGGTGAAGGATTGACTAGAAGCATTTCAGCAGAGGGTGAGGTCTTAATTCTCCTGTATTATATGAAATTCTATATTCTACTTCACATTATGCATCAACTCCTACAGACTTTCTTTTAAATAGTTGAATGCTCCAAAGTTTCTATGAACTTTGTAAGGGATTTTGTCATACAGCTTTGTTCTCATACTCTGTAGCTGATAGTACAGCTCCTTAGAAGTCTCATAAAAATAAAGTTATTCTTAACTGTGTTAACATACCATGCACACCATCATGTTCATTTCTGGCAAGGCCCCTTTATACTGCCTTAACAGTGTAAATGGTACTTTTTATAAAAAAAAAAAAATCTGTAAGCAATTAATGTGCTAAGATTTAATGTTGAAAATAATCTAGCCTTCAAATGTGACCAAAGTGTACTACAAAACAAAAACAAAAACAAACCACACAAAAAAACAACAACAAAAAGCTGATTTTGGCACTCTGTTTTGATACAACATCTGGAAATAAGGTATTCCTTTCTTTCTTTCTCTTTTTTAATTATTTCCTTTATGCCAGTAGAGGGCACAACTGTTTAAATCACATTCATCTCATACACAGCATACCATAACTAAGGCAATTTAAAAATTCATAGGGAAAAAAACCCCAAACATCTATTTCCAATAATGAACATTTTGTGGAGTTTGACTGCATTATCCAGGAACTGCTAATAGCAAAGTGAAGGCTATTTAAATGATTTTGCATTCCAGAACTGCAAGAGTGTTTGAGTGTTTCTGTAGAGTTCACTATCAGAAAGCAATATTTTGGGCAATGGGATTAAGGGAACAAAAGATAGAGAGATGGTAATGCATGATTAGAATAAAACCAATATTAATGTAAAACCAAAAAACATTAATTAGCTGCTTTTAAATAACATGGAATGGAAGGTTTGGGATTTTTTAATTCAAATTTTATATATAAACTTGGTAAACTTTATGTAAAAAAACCACCTCTGCAATGGGAAACCAAATCTTGGGGTAATTTTTCATTGTATTATTCCATCTGACATCCACGTAATGGGAATGAGAGAGGACTCAGTATAAACCATGGGCTTGAAAATGACAAAGCAACAGTTCTACTTTTCATGCATATCTTACGATAGTTTCATTCCAGTGTTTATTTCTGGAAAAGCTTTGAAAAAATCTTCAATTCAATAGATTAATTGCTTACCTGAAATTGTAAAGGAAAAATTAATTAACAGAAAGAGGACAAAGTTTAACAAAATACAGAAGAAACACTAACTTATTTTCTTCCACTTTCTGACCAATGCCTGTAAATTTTTGAAGATAGCTATGTGCAAGATTTCAGTGAGTAGAAAAACTAATATTGGATTTATTCTAACCCTGAAGTTAGAGATGTTATCTTCTAGCCAACCAGCACATTGCTGTCAAAAAAACTTTGACAAAATTATTGAAGAATGCGGGAAACTGCCAGCCATGGATAGAATCATTGTTTGTGATAAGGTCACAAGAAGGATCAACATAGCTAAAAGTATCAAGACCCCACCAAACCATCCTAAGGAAGGTTCTGGCTGAATCATTTGGAGTGATGCCAGGAACTGAGCCAGAGACCCTTGGCTTTCCAGTGAGCTTAGAAGGGATAGTAAGAATAATATATAGATGGAAAGTGAGTAATGCATGTACTAGAAAAGAGCTAGCTTTAGCAGGGACTGGGCAAACTTTTCAAAGTGATTTTTGAGTTTGTGAACCTTTTCCCTTCGCAATTTAAAAACAATTCTTTTTGTCTTGTCACTTGTTTTTGCTGATGTGCTGCAGCTGAAGAGCAGATTTCCTAGTGCATGCACTTACTCTTACAATATTCTGTGCAGCTAATTGAGCAGCAGGGTAAGTTAGAGTTAGCAATAGCATCCTTAATAAGTGCGAGTTCCAACATCTTCAAATTCCCTCAGTCTTCAGATGTCTTTACAAGATAGAGCTACAATGACGTTCCAAATGTTAGCTTGAAAACAGTAAGAAATAGCCGTCTGGCATCTCTTCCCTCCTGGAAATGCTTTTTATCAGTACAGAGACTGGCTTAAGCAGCGGGGTAGTCAGTCCTCCAGCCCCTCAGGATCAGCACAGCATCCTCCGCTACTAGCTCCTTACAGACCCTGGGAAATGGAGACCAGATGGGAAGATGAAGGAACAGTCAAGAAACAGCTTTATTCAGAGAGTCATGGACTATGGGAATGTTTTCCCTGTACCTGAAAGCAGGTCTCTGCTTACAGAGAGGATCTTGTCCAATTTAATATGAATTGTTCCTTTAGATTCAAGCCATAAAATCCCACGTGCCCTGCAGCAGTGGCAGGATTTTCTTCTTAACCAGACATAATGGCTTACATCCAATCTACTGCCCTTTTTACTATTCTGTAACATTCACCTTACAGAAGTTTTCATTTGAAGCTCACGAAATTGTGAAGCATTGAAGGTAAAGCAACTGGCAATTTTAAAAAAAAAAAAAAAAAGAGATAACTGTGTGCTGATTAAAGAGTGTGACTTCCATTCGTATTTCGAGGTGTGTTAGTTGGATGGCAATGCCATCCTTAAGGTTCTCCAACACAATTCCCGTAAGTTAGCGGGGGTGATACTGGTAGTCAATAGTATTAGCAACTTGAATGCTCTCAGACTCTTCCTTCTTATTTTAGAACTTTCTAAAGATTTTTAAATTTGCTTTCAATATGTTGGTCCACAACTGCCCTCATGTTGAGATGCAATAACATTTGGAGGTTGGAGGTCATTGACATACTGTTTTCCTTATTGTTTCTGTTCAAAGTGCATTTGCACAGAGTCATTTGTATTTGTTACAGATGCGGAGTTTTCCCATCAGGATATTTATAGACCTCAGAATTATTAGTAGTTGATTTACGAAAGTATTCTTAACCTAGACAGGAGTTAAAGCATATGTTTTCATAGAGACAAACATAAATACTGGTTGAAATACTTCACCAAATTGAAGCTCTTGGGGCACGTTTTTGTCTTGTTTATCTTTCAGGTATGCTGTTTATGCTGTTTTTCATTTTGTTTCTTCATAGGTCAGTGTTATTTATGCTCACTGTTTTATCTGGCTGCATCTGATCCTGCTGACAAAGTTTAGGCTTAAATGCATTTACCTTTTATTTTTCCTCAGACACGTTTGGGATGCCTGTGCTAACTCATGAATGAAACTGCATGATACTAAAACCTGAACCTACTTTATCATATTAAAATTTAAAATGTCAGATGATTTTTGAAGTTCTACATACAGAACTACATTGCTGGAGCACCACTCCATGGATGCATGGAGGATGCCACGTAAGAAATACTAGCTGACGGCTGATATGATGAAGACAGTTCCTAATACTTGTGTGTCATGACTGCCATGAACTTCCCAGCTAGAACTGAAAGCTTTGGAGATGACTAAAATCAACACCACATTTGGAAACAAATATTGTACCATTACAGAAATAACTTTAAAAATATGGATCTTTTTAAGTTCTTTTGAGTGGAATGAAAAATCACTGTGACACTAAGAAGGGAAGGAGGAGTAGCCTGCTCTTTCCTCTACTTCCGCCTAGCATGATAGTGACAGTGATCACATTTCAGAGTGCTTGAAAGGAGTATTTCTTTGCTGGTCAAAAATTTACTAACCACATCTTTACTGGCAACAGCTGCCTATGCTTTGGTTTCTGTCTTCCAGCCCTTAACAGCAAACTCACAGTCATGCTTTGGATGCATTTATCCTCCAGGTGTTCACCTCTTCAAAAGTCAGTTTGAGCCCAGGAGAGGAGTTGTTTCTCATCCTGAGAGAGCCCTCATGCCATGGAAGAGCTCCTCAGTGCTCTAAACAAAATATCTCATTTCTCTAATAAACTAAGCTGAATTTTTGGTAGAATTAAAACCTCTAATCTAGAAAATGTTCTATATTTAGTAAGCTGTTGAACAGTAGATCAGGCAATTCGTCTGAACAAAGGATAGCAGGGGTAGTGGGAATATAATTTTGTATTTAATTCTATTTGATTAGGAAAGTTACACAGCCTGTTGTTTAGCTTTTAGGACAGCCATAAAATGTCTTTGCCTTCTGCTGAATTGCTAGCCAGGCCTCTAGGCACCAGGCTTGTTTCTGCTTAACACTTCAACTCAAGGTTGCCTGTTAATAGGTAATGATAAGAACCGATCCATTGCATTTTAATAGATATGACAAAATCAGGCAGAAGTATTGCAAAAATAACTTGATATATAGGGAAGTAATCTTATTTTAATGCCTAGTAGCTGTAGATGTTCAGATTACCATAATGCTGTTAAAATGAATATCTATTAATACACAAATATTTCAATGACACACACAAGCAGAGCCAAACAAAAACCCAAAATAAAAACAAAACTAGTATCACCTGTTTACTGGAATTAGCCTTCAATCACTTATTCATTTCTAATAGGTGAAAGGCTGTACATCTGAAAATATCATGCTCTCACCCTGTTCTCCCTCCCATAATTCATAGATTGCTTTTATGCCTCCATCTACCTATATGTGAAATCATTTCACTGTTTTAATTTTCCCTCTCTGTGATTTCAAGATATTGTGTATCAGTTTGCACTCACTGGGCACTTAACCTTCCTATTATAATTTTCTTTCTGTATCATGCTCTCCAACACAATTGCACATAATTCACTCTCTTTTATCAGTTTTTTATTAGTTACTGTGGTCTGATCTGGGTCTCGCCTGCATTAAGGAAATTTGCATCCATATAACAACATCGCTGTGGTTATTACACCAGCGTAAACCTTTAATGCATATAGTCTGTGTCAGGGCAAAGTGAGGCTTTCAGTGCTGCAGTTTAATACAGTCACATAATTAATTTCCCTTATACAGACAGGGCCTCTCATTAGCCTCCCCCTCCCGGTCCTTCCCTCCTGCTGCTCCAAACACCAGTTACACTCTCCATTTATTAGCACAAGCAGGAGCTCATGGAGACAATGAAATGGAAATTTTAAGATGCTGGTGATTTAAACGATCGCATTTGATGCCAAAAGAAGTGTTACCATTGACTTCAGTGAAATTGGACTAGACTGTTGCTGGACGCTTCTAAAAACACTATCCTTTTTAACACAGTTCTTCCTAGGCCTACAGAGAGCAGGATTATCCAAAATGGTGACAAAATACAGATGGCCAAGAGGAGCATGTCTGATATTGGTGTCGGTGTTGGGAACATCAACGATATGAGATGACTGTGGACCAAGCGCAAGAGTGAATGCAGCTTATCCCCTGACACCGTCACAATAGGGAGTCTCCCTGTGCTTTGAAGAACTGGCATGCTATCCTGTGAGATACATATTCAAAATACCATCTAGTCACTACAGTTGACCTCGGTCTTGAAAGAAATGCATAATCTATTAATGGTGCCTGCAGATCAAGGCCTCAGATAAGTTGATATCAATGTTGGCTTAAGGAGAGAAGCATGTCTTAAAAATTAGAAAGATTAAATTTACATTAAATGCTTACCTTTAAATAAAATTCCCGTAACTATTACCGGAAAAAGCAGATTTTCTACTCATTTAACTGCATCCAAAGCATCGTATATTTTGTCCACATATTTTCATCATTGACATTATTATGCCTGAAAGTGTGACTGGAAAAGGTGGGCTACTATAACCCTCACACACAGAAAGACAGAAAACTAAATTTTCAACTGTTTTTTTTCTTTATTTTTAATATTCTACTGTCTAGTGGCTGTTTCAGATTAAATTAATTGATTTATCTACCTCCAAAGAAACTGATAGCAGTGACTGTCAGTGATAAGACCAGACTAATGGTCCGTCGAGTCCCATTGACTATACCCCATTTTGACAGTGTCCTAGAGGTCTTTTGCAAAACAAGCTCAATTTAAGCTTTAAGTGAGTTAGTTGGTATTTCTGCCAGTGGTAAGAGAAAGTCTTTGAAAGCTAAAGCATCCAGGAGACAAGTGATGATTGATTGATTTTTTTCTGGAGGAAATTATGGTGGATCTGAGTCTACTTGTTACTGGTGGCTAAATTCTCATCTAAAATTTGAAAAAAACAAGGTTTGTCAAAGCAGACAGTGACAACGGCAGTGCACCAAACAGTAATATAGGCAATCCATGTGCTGAAAATGTGAACATGGCAAGAGAAATATTACTTGAAAGTAGACATAGCAACTATGGCAGTTGGCAGAGAGCAGTGAGGGGGTGTAGTTAATGGGAGCAAGAGCTCAGCTGATAGTTTAGGTCTACACTACCTGGCATCAGGATGGACAGGGTTGAGTTGGGTCTTCCAACCTAATTATTTATTAATTGGGAAGTTTAAATATCATATTTGTTTACCTGTTTACACCCATGCTCATGGGTTTTTTTTCCACTTTAATCCTTAGGAAGCATTAATTAGACAACACTAGAGTAGAAGCATCCCTGTTCTTCTCATGTAATTTCTGAGACATGTCGATAGTGATGTTTGAATGACAAGTGGAAATGAAAAAAATCATTAAGCTGGAAGTAGCATGAGACTTGCAATTAAGTTGTTATTATTGAACATGTATATTGCAGTAGGTCCAGAAGCCCCAGATGGCAGAAGGGCATCATAGTATCAGCTACTGTGTGAAAACATGCCATCTAGCCTCAGAGAATTTACCATCTACAAATTTATTATCTTTGGTAAGTATATGGTGATACTGCATGTTTGCTGTGTTTTCAGAAATGAATACAGGAAAAGCACTTACAAAACCACTATTTCTACATGCCTGGGTCGCTATAAAATAAGTGAGGGTTAAGAGTGCTTTTTGTCCCTTTTTACTTGTCATCCCAAAGGTTAGAGTCATCTTTTTGACCTCACAATCTTATAATGTGCCTCTTTGACAAACTTTAAAAACCCTGTATCTTTTACATGGTGTAACTTGAAACCTACAATAGGAATTGGAAGTCCTTGACTTAACTGAAACTGAAAAAATATATTAGTTGGCCAAAGTAGTCAAAATGTGGGGCTGGGCTGGAGGTGACCAAGGACAACAGGGAAGGCAAACTGCAGAATACATTTTCAAAATTTTAACAGCTCCTGTGGTCGGTCAAGCTTAAAAATATAGGCTATCCTTCTCATGCTGGTCTTGCACAGCTAAAGCTAATATTACCAAGCAGAGAACTACGCCATAGGTCCATGACCTTGTCAGCTCTCATAAGCCCAAGTGAATCGGGTGTAGTGAATATGTCAACGGCAGACCTCTGAGGAAGCCAAATCTGCATTTCAGGCTTTGCTCCTGGGTCCGTGCTTAGTCAATGCCTCGCAGAGGTGTCCATAGCCACCGTGCTTGTACCTGTGCTAGAGTTTGCTGTAAAACTAAGGCTTGACCCTAGTCCTATCATAAGACTTTGTGTAACAATTGAAAAAAGTTAGTATTATCTTCTAGGCAAAAGCCCAAAGTGGAATTTTAAAGATGTGATGGAGTTACTATACTGTAATACATCAGCCTGAGTGCACGCTCCTGCTCAGCCAAAGCTGAGCTGAACCATGTTAGTATGAATCTCAGTGCTCAGCTCGTGAACAGTAACTTGTTAAATCACAGTTATTCTATCACCTCTATGCGTCCTATGTGATCATACTCTGCCAATTAAAAATGCATCTTGTTTTTCTGAGAAAATGTATTTTTTGACACCCCTTCCTCAGACCAGTGCCACATTTCACCACAGAAGTGACTACATTTCAGTGCTGGACATTCCTTAATTATAGGCTCGCACATGCATAGAAAAGTAAAGATGGTCTCTTCAGGTCAGGGCTCCTACACCAAGTCTGGGTCAACAGATGCTGTGTCAAGTTTCTGCTAGTCCCCAGAGGAGATGCCACCATTTCCCAGCTAGCACATTTCAATAATTCACCACAAAAGCAGACAGAAAGGGAAACAGAGGTGGCAGCAACTTAAATCTTACTTGTTGAAGAAGCAAACTGTTTTCTTCTTGTCCTTCCTCCCGATGCCCGGAGAGCAATGCATCACCACCCTGTCCAAGAGTCCTCTGTGCAGCAGAGGACAGTCACCAAGTCCTCCCCTTCTCTTGCATCAACAGCTTCACTGTGGCTGCAAAGCCAAATCCATCCGTGCTGTAATTCCCGACTTCCACTGAGGCAGAGCAGACTAATGTGCACTTTATTATAATGTATACTTTGCTGTGCTTTGGGATCCTGAAAGATAAGAGGTTTCAGGAAACTTATTACTATTTGTTATATAACCTGCTATAAAAAGAGACTTATAGGAATTCTGCTCAGCCTTAATTACAGCAACAGAGCTATAATACTGTGATCAGCTGGAGCCAGATTCAATAAAATCTCCATCCGGCTCCTGTACAGAGACCTACGTGAACCTGATTCTTTTCCTGGGCTTCCAGCCCAGAAATTAGATGGAGTTTTTATTTAAGCTCTTACGTGTCAACTTTCTTCGTCCACACCAAGCTGGCTCAGCCTAAGCAGTTGGGGGCTGCCCGACACGGCACCCCCTCGCTGCAGGAGCACATTTTACCCGCTTTCCCCCCTCCCGCCCCAGGTAGCGCGGCGACTTCACGCCGCCCCGGGTAAATTCTAGCGGAGCTTTCCCCGGCTCTCAGGGAAGCCGCCGCCTTCCCCCTCCGCTCC
>NW_009217365.1:0-27451 GCF_000690835.1 Fulmarus glacialis
TCTCTCCTCACAAGGACGTTGCAGCGTTCCTCCGGCTCTTCCCAGGGCAGCGAGCGCTGCAGTGAACGTCCCTGCTCCAGCACAGCTCACGGCTGCATTTTCTGCGATAGCCGGGCTGGTGGGAGGTTCCTGCGATTCCCTGCTTCAGTGTACCTTTCATCAGCACAGCTGTGCAAAACAAAGCTTCCTTAATGAACTGCAACATAAAAAAATTGGTGAACTACAACCGAGTTTAATTCCGCAGTTTCATGGCACAAGTACTTCCATCAGCATTTCACGGCACAAGTACTTCCATCAGCATAACGAGAGAAGGGGCTTTGGAAAGGGCAGGAACCTCTTACGCAAGATGTTCTTGATGGAGAAAGCCAAGGTGGAACTAAAACGCAACAGTTGGAAGCATGCAGAAGGCATTCTTGAGAGGGTGTTATCTTTGAGGTTGGAGGGGAGAAAGGGTTAAGAGACCAAGATCAAGTGGTGACCTTTTTTTTTTCCTATAGAGTAGCTCTACAAATTCTTAGAACACCTCATTCAAACTATTTTTCCCCATACAGGATTTCTGACGCCACTCTGGCTCTTGCAGCACAATTCAGTAGTATCACAAAGCAGAGCACAGACACCATCAGGGGGCCTTTCACCACAAGACAAGTCAGATAAACCTTAGCTTAATAATTGCAGTTGATTACACTTCAAACGGCTTTCTGATGGGATTATAGTTTGAATGACAGCTTTGTGCAACAAAGCCTGTTGGTCCTCATTCTTCACTTGCTTAGTACCATCGAGGTGATATTGATTATCTCAGCAAGAGAGATCATCGAGAGGCAATCGATCCCACTGCCTCTGAGCCAGCGAAGTCCAGCTGGCAGAACCAAGCCCACAATGAGAACGTCTTTTCATTTCCCATTGCTGTTAGAAGAATTTAATTTTGGAGGCCAGGTGGCTCTTGAACTGAGGAAAGGGCAAGAAATCCTGTCTTTGGCTAAAGCTTCAGCTCTCCTGCCACAAGAATTCCCACTTAAAAATAATCCCTTTCAATTTGTGTCATTAAAACTATATTTCTTGCAGGAGAAGGTGAAATATCCCACCTTCTGTCTTTCACCTGCACCTCGCCCCTGACCAGAACCAACACACCTCTGTGCACGGCCCCCACTGAAAGGCTTCACATTAGAAAGAAAAAAAAAAAACCAAACCAAACCAAAACCGAGGTTTTAAAATCCATTTTCAGTTCAGGCCTTCAGAATGGCACTGACACAACTGAAGATACAGGATATTTTATTTTATTTTTTTTTTTAAATCAGCATTGCCACTGGAGAAAAATTAAGCTACCAGCCTTTTGCTAAGAGTGGTCATCGATTAGGTCTGAATACAGGAGAGGGAAGTCCCCCTGTACCCCGAAGACATTCCAACGCTAATGCAAATGCGCAAATGCATCATTTTAAAGACCGATTCATACCGTCATAAACTGACAACCAAGAGGAACATTCTTTCTTGACACTTCACAAGAGAATACAAATTCTAGCTTACTGAGCTCAGTTTACAGATATTTTTGCAAGCATAGGATGTGCTGCCAGTAACGGATGCTGTGACTGAAATCTTTAACTTGCATTTATTATCAAAGTCATACTGTTTACATCTGTAATGTCAACAAGATGCCACAACTACAAAAAAAGATTGTGCACATTGCAGTTTCAATGCAAAAAACAGTAAAATGGAAATCCATTTGTTAAAAAAGTAATTAAAATTACTCCAGAAAGCAACTGAATTGTTTTAACACCTTTACATCCAGTCAAATTAAAATGGTTAACAAGAAAAAATACAAATTCAAAAATCTGGTATCAGTGTTAAAAAGGCAACTACTTAAGCATTTCTATCAATTCGCACATCAATCTCCCTCCCACGAAGCTGTATCCCATTCATCATACGGCAGGCTCGCTCAGCTACTTCTGGGGACTCAAATCTAACCACACCACATCCTTTAGACTTCCCATTCTCCATCTTGATATCAGCATACAGCACATGACCTTAAAAAGAAAAGAAAGGGTCTCGTTTAACCTAGCAGGTACCACATAACTATCAAATCACAATTCTCCACCTTAAGCCACAGAAAGTATACCTTTAGAAGCTAACATTACTTTGAAACTTAAAGCTGCAGGACAACTTTACCAAGTCATTGTTTGAAAGAAGTGTTCTTGGTTGAGATTAATTAATTCAGACTGGTTCTCTCAATTCTCACTCAAGCAGCAGCATCAGAAGTAGATGAACGGAGCAAAGCACAAGCTAACAAGCCGCGTCCAACTTGTCAACTCACACTTCACATCATAACTGATGAGGCTGGGACTTGGTTTTGCCATCAGACAAGCTGCACACGATATTGGGGAGCAAGTTCTGGGCACAGCAACCGCTGCCATGAAAAAACTCCCCAAAGCTGAGCAGCACACCTCAACAGCCAGTAGCTGAATTCAGAATTTTTTCAGGTATTTTTTTTAAGAACAGTTTTCCCAGACAACTATGTTAATTTAGATAGAAAGAATCTGTGCAGGTGCTTTTCAATGGTTCTCAGGACTTCCATAGCTCTATTCCTATTTTTTTTTGCAACTACAAAGAGGCTATCCACATGATAAACCCAGCCCCTGAGATGGAGAAGGGAACAAATGCTTAGAAAAAGCCTGTGTTAACCGGGTTATCAACTGGCCAGGCATTTATTTCTTTCCAACACTGCAGAACTCTTGCTTGTCAACACTTGTCAATATTAAGATCTAGTATTTCAGTAAGTCTGAGTGAAATTTTAGTTAAGATACTAGTGTCAGAGACATAAAGAGGCAGGAGTTACTGTTTAATTCATATTCAATTCTCAGAGTAATTACCAGCGATAAAGTAACTTACCACATTCATTAAATTTATCTTTCAGCATTTTCCATGTAAAATCAAAAGGCAGCTGTGAAAAAAGAACAGACCATTACTGAGGATCTGCTGAACAACTTGCAAGCACTGCCAACTCTTCAAAACATGTCCTCCACCTGGGGACAGCCATTGTTCAGCATCTTCATTTACAGATGCATAGAGCTCTTCTCCTGTTAAGGAAATGGCTTCAACTTACAAAACCCTACCTACTCCACCTTTGGCAGCACCCAATGTTAGATATCCTGACTGAAGTCAACCGAGCACAGATGAGATCAACATGTCAGTACCAATTAATTTCAGGAGGAAAGAGAGGTAGGAAGAAGGCTACTCACATTTCTCACAAATATCTGACAGGCTTTTCTGGCCACCCCAGCTGCAGGTCCTCCAGTTCCTCCAAGGGAGCCTGCAAAATTGCCTGCAAAGTTTCCACGTTCCATGTCCATTGTTCTTTCAAAATTGCTTCCCATTGCAAGTCCCATTCGATCTATGCCTGCTCCCATGCCCTGTCCCATAGCAGGACCCATTCTTTCCATATTAGTGGCTCCAATGCGCTCCAAGCCCATTCTCTCCATGCTAGCAGCACCCATACGATCTATTCCTATTCTTTCCATAGGAGTGGCACCTATGCGATCCAAACCAGCTGGCATTCTCTCTATGACCTGACCCATTCCAGTTCCCATTCCAGCAGGGACCATACGCTCCATACCTATACCCATTCTATCCATGCCAGAACCCATACGTTCTACGCCTGATCCCATTCTGTCCATAGTGGTGCCAACACGGTCAATGGCAGCACCCATTCTCTCGATACCAAAGCCTATTCCAGAACCCATTCTCTCTATGCCAGAACCCATTCTCTCAATAGCTGGGCCCATCCTCTCAATGTTAGGAGCAATGTGATCTATGCCCAGAGGGGCCATTCGGTCAATTCCTGAACCCATTCGCTCCACGTTGGAGCTCATGCGATCCAAAACAAGACCCATCCTGTCTATTTCTGACCCTACTCTCTCCATCCCATGCCCCATCCCGGAAGGTATTCTTTCTATTCCCGAGCCCATACGATCAATGCCAGGTGCCATCCTCTCAATCCCAGGAATGCTGGCATTTCCACCACCTGGAACACAACACACAAATTATCAGTAATCATACAGGGACAAAAAAAAAGCAACTAATGCATGCTTACACTGCTGAAATGCTTTAAGCTTTATCATCATTCAGAACAGTGACTGCACACTGTGTGCTCTGTTGCTGCAGAATATGAAGCAAAAGTTTTATTTCAGATTGTAAGAAGAATACTGTTGTCGATTACGCAGACCATCATGACTACAACACATGATTTAGGGGAGTAGTCATCTCATCAGACCACATACTATAGCTGGGATGGAGAAAAGTTTATCCCTTCACTAAGGAGCTTAACTTCTGCACACACAAAGAAAGCCTTCCAGAAAAAACAAAGCAGAAAATTTTGAAGGCATATGCAAACCTAGGAGAAGATCAGGTGGCAAAAGTAGTATTTTAAATACAGTCTTAGCTGCTAGCTGTCCTGTGCAGTACCCTGGGGATTACACAGCAAGAGTAGTAATTTAGTAACTGAAATTACAGTTCAAATACAGATTGCTTGGAAGAGGAATGAAACCACATCATCCGTGCCATGCAACTCAAAGATTGCTTCTGCCAAGCCAGGGAGAGACTTTTATAAAAGCTTGCCCAAACCTAAGAGCCCTCTTATCGCCAGAACTCCAAGAAAAAGAAAGCAAATTCCACACAAGAACCACAGCAGAATGACCATTATAAAGTCACACAGCATGCTTGGCCTTTTAGTGTGGAAAGAAATATAAAAAGGTTGCTTGTGCCATAAAACACAAGCAAGAATAGGGTTTCTGTATCTGCCACATAAAATCCCTTGACTGAGTTGTCCTGACCCTGCTACAGAGTCTTCAAGTTCCTGCAGGAGGAGGATCACTCCCCTATAGTTTAGGCCATTCTGCTGTTGTTCGAAGGATCTTAGTTTATCTATCAAATCAAGTTTAGCACTGCAGCACTGTAAAAAAAAAAATCATGTTGAGTTTGATTCCTATTTGAGGGGAAAAAGCCTTGAAGAAAGTGCGTACTTAAATTATCTACATATGTTTAACGAAGAGAAACAAGATGTGTAACCCTAAGATGAGCCTATGCTCAAGAGAACTGAAGCAACCACATTTACGAACAGCACACATCCTGCTTCAGTATTTCGAGCTTCCGTAGCACCTTAAATAACACAGAATGGTTTTGGGTTATGTGACATTTGTACTTGTGCAAGCAAGTTGGCTGCTTCTTTTTTTTTTTAAATGAAGAAACAACAGCAATAAACATTTAGTATTTCTTCAGCTGAAAGCCAGCAGCATTGTGCGTTTGGTTTTAGTCTCTCAGAAAAGGGCTAATCCTGTGCAGGCAGGCAGAGCCAACTCTTGGTTATTAAATGTTGTGATTCAGTCATTAAGCAAATAAAATTAATTCTATAAACTGGGAAAGGGGGGAGGTCTGCCTAATTTGAGATATTTGGGTTCAGCTTTGTTTCAGAAATTCTGCCGTTTTGAGTACTTCATTACTGAAATAGTCCATATTTCCAGAGAGTCACTGGGCAACTTGCTAGGAAGCTAAACGTTATACAGGCAGTGGGAAGGAGCAGGACTTTGTTCTCACTGAAAAAAAAATTTAGTATCTTACCAGTAGCATTTAAAAAAATGGATAACTGCCAGAGAAGCTGACACTCTAAAAATATTGTTTTTCCTAGTCTTCCAGTAATCTTTTTTGAAAAGTGTTTTAATGCATAATATTGCTTATCTATTTAAAGATTATCTCCCTCAAAACTATTTTTATTGTATTATGCTATTAAAAAAAAGCCCCCCACACACCACAGTGAGTTACCATAACTGAATTGCTGCTTTAAGTGCTTTTTGTTTTTTGAAAGCTGTATTTGCTTTGCAACCTTAATTTTAAGGTAAGGATATTTTTGTCTTTTTTTTAATTACTTATAAAAAAAGATCACCTTTCCTTGCATACAAGATCCAATTTTATAAAGAGTCATCTGCGTTGTATCACTTTCTTTAAAAGTGAAGTTATATTAAATTAATAGAGAACAGCAGTAACAGAGCAATCTTGGGAACTGGCTAAATCAAGCTGTACACACACAGAACAGATGCTCACAGAAGACATTAAAAATGTTTAGTTCTGAACCTTCCCACGAAACATGATTAATACCTTTTGCCATCTCAAAGCTGCTACAGACAGAACAGCACTGCACTATCCTTGCTCAGTTCAAGGAATATTTTACACCAAGTTATTTGCTATATTGATAGTCTTCCTTTTCCCACTGGGGTTCAAAAGGGAAGACCAACAGAAGAGTGTCCATTTTAGTGCTGCATGAGTTGCACAGTAAGGCATTCTCTTCAGTCATCTGATGTGCGAGTCTATACCAGATTCCTAAAATGTCTGGGAGGAAGGGAAGGAAATTGAGGTTTCACCTTATTTTTCCTCCCTACTGTCTAGGCCGCAGACTATGTTTTAGTGACAGGACTGGGTCACACATCATTCAGAACCTTCCTCTTTGCCACGCACGTATATGGAAGTTTAGCATGAAGTTTCAAGACACAAGGCAGTCTATTAAGACTGTCAGAAGGTTTCCTGTCGCATCTGAAATTCCATTACACAGCCTCACAGATCACTACTAGTGTATCCATCTGCGTTCTGTACAGCTCTTGGGAGTTTGATCAAAAACAAACTATTACAGCAAGTACACAGAAAATATAGCCTGTTTTGTTATAACAAAACACGCGTGATTTTTATGTACAGTTCAGGCATGAAAAGCAGGTAGTAAAAGTACTTAGCTTAGTGTACTTACCTATTCCTCTCTCCAAGGTCTCTCCAAAACTACGAGACATTCCCATTTCATTTCTTCCAAATTCTCTTTCAAATCCTCCACCCATGGCACGATCCATTTCTGAAAAGATTAAGTTTGAGATCTTCCTCAAGGTGTTTAAATGGCTCCTGAGAGAACGTTTTAATACAGACATAATTTTTAAAGATTAACAGCAAGGCAAGTTTTTTATTATGTTCTCCTGACCATTTTATCATGTCTTCTTGAGACCAAAAAAAAACAACAAAAAGCAAGACTCATCTCCATATGGACAAACACATTTGAGGCAGCTGCTTTGCGCTGGAGAAGTCCTTCTGGTGAATACAGACAGAGCACCGCTTATCTCTTTCTAAACTAGCCCTTCAAGACAACCTCAACGAATCACTTGTTTTCTGCAGCTCAGAGGCCATGAGTGATTTGTGGACACCACGTCAGCTGTAAGCTTTAAGTTTTTCCAATAAAAGCTTAGAAGAGGAAAATGACCAGTCTAGAGAGTCGCTCCAGTGTTACACTCTCAGAGAACACAAGTCAGGAGTTGGATACACAAAAACTAATGCCTACCACTCATTCTGCCCATGTTCATTCCAGCTGGGAAGCGACCAATGTTTTCCATGCCACCAAAAGGACCTTCCATTCCTAAAAGAAAATATTTTTCAGGGATTCTTTTAGCAATGCATTTCAACTTAACGCTGCACTTTACCCACATAAGCTGCTTTCACAGAACATTTCCACAGGCACCAAGACAACTCTGTATCACACATTCACAAAACAAAATTTGGTCAGAATTTGGTCACCGTATCTCCTAAGCCAAGGGCAGTTTCAACAAGGCACATGACAAAAACATTGGTCATGTTTTATCTCAGGTATTAACCCTTCCCCACACGCCTTCAGCAGCTTTATTAATACTCAAAAAGGAACAAGTTATTACTAAATTGGTGACTAACTGTGTTCAAAGTACTAAATTGTGTTCAAAGAACACAAATGCCTGCTAGACATATATGGCTAAGTTTACATGACTTTCAGAAAGCCCAAGTTATATACATGTTAAAAAACACAGCTTACCTCCCATTTTATTCATTCCAAAGCCCATGCCTTCCATTCCCATTCCTCAAAATAAAAGAGAAAGCTTTATATAGCAGACGTAATTCTACAAAAGTTCAGCCATTAGACTGGCTGTAAAAGTAGAGACCATACAACATGTCCACCCTCTGGACTGAAGAGCTTACATGTGATAACTGAGTAGATTGCAACATTCCTTCTCAGAAAATAAAGCAGCAAAGGGGAAAAACCCATAGGCGTTTATAAATTGAAAGCTGAATGTGTGCTACTTTTTAGGTGGCTCTTTAAAACTTGTGCTATTTAAACATATCCTAAACAAAGATTTGCAAGCCCACTAATAGGTGTTAAAAGTGACAGATGGTTTTTAAAGTTTAATGTATATTTGCAGTGTCTGCTGCTCATGCTCAAGAGTCAGAAAATGAGAGCTGTGCCTTGACCACAGTGAAAAAAAAATGGAGCAGTTGGTTAAATTCAAGTTTCCATTATCAAGCTCATTACTTAGCTCAACAAAAACTCATTTGGCTTTAACACTCCTAATACACTTCAACTTTTTGTGTAGGCAAAACAAAGCTATCTACCTTCTACATAGCTTAAAGCTCTCATGAAACAAAAGCATAGGAGTAATCTTCTTACCTCCAGGTCCCATGTTGCCCATTCCCATGCCTTTGTTTAAATGATTTGCATCAATAGGTTGACCTCCAGGTCCTAATCCCATGCCAATACCACCAAGACCATCTGAAGAAAATATTCAGATATCAAAAAAGCCTTCTTTCCATAGTTTGACAAAACAGCAAGTTTTATTCTTAAGTAATTGACTTCCATTCTCCAAAAAGCTTGCTGTGTTCCCACTTTGGGGTGTGTACGTAAAGCATGAAAGTGTATAGTAAATCCAGAGTAGATGTGTCTTGAAATATACTAAAAACTATCTCAAGTATTTTTTCTCATCGTCCATTTTCCATCTTACTGCTGAGAAAACTTGCTTGTTTGGTTGGTTTTAAGCTGACTCCTGAAAAATAACTGGCTAGAACACTGCTTATTTTGTGCAACTCCTCAATCTAAGGAGAATAGAGTGGGCAATTTAGTATAAAGATCTTCTAACCTTTGTGCAATATTACCCTTGATTGACAAATGGCTTATTTCCACCTTTGCCAAGGTTCTTCCCTTGTAGGTAAGAATTTAACCACAAAGTTCAACCTATCATTATGATAGCCACCTATAGAATTCAGAGCACACAGCCAGCCTCTTCTCTGAGCAAACAAAGTATATCATTCCCACGCACAATTTTGAATCTTCCTGTACCCAAATGAATTAAGGATTCCCCAGTCCAAAGAAAGAAGAAAAGGCCTTCATATTTTCCTTATAGTTAATGAAGAAGAAAGAGTTCTCTGCTTGCACTTGCATCAAACAACAGCTTAATGGCATTCTCTGCCTATGAGAAGAGGATTTCCTCATTTACAGCTCAGCATAATAAACACAGGAAGCATTGAATCTTGTTTTAAAACAACACAAGATATCCCTTCCCCGCCCCAATAAAGGCCAAGAAACAGGCTTCCATTGGTATTTGTTGAGTTTTATACAAGGATAATTAAGTTGGAACCCAATGACTTTCTCTTGAAAAAGAGGTATACCATTATAGAAAGTTAAGGCAGCGATAAAACCCATGAATGATACTGCTGCTGAATAAAGCTTTGGCAGATACACAGAAAACTGAACTAATTAAAGGATGGATTGATTGATGATCGCTAAAATTGTGCGAGTTAGCAGCACACAACAGGTTTGGTTCCCATGCCTAAAAAAACAGCAACTGGCTGAATTAACAGGATTATGTTAACAGCCACACTTTACATTTTTGCTGTATTTAAACAAATCAAGCCTGTGTTCTCCTGCCTCTAGCTCTTCCCTTCCAACCCAGACTCTTCCTGTGCAATACTTTCAGTATCTTATCACAGCATGGTTGAGGTTGGAAGGGACCTCTGGTCATCTGCTCCAACCTTGCTGGCTCAAGCAGGGTCACCTAGAGCTGGTTACCCAGGACCATGTCCACACAGCTTTTGAGTATCTCCGAGGATGGAGACTCCACAGGCTCTCCGGGCAACCTGTTGTTCCAGTACTCAGTCACCCTCACAGGAACGTTTCCTTATATTCAGATGGAGTCTCCTGTGTTTCAGTTTATGCTTACTGCCTCTTGCCCTGTCACTGGGCACCACTGAAAAAAGCCTGGCTCCCTCTTCTTTATACCCTCCCTTTAGACATTTATATACATTGATAGGATCCCCTTTAGAAACCTGAAGGCCTGGAAGATTCTCAGGTCCTCAATTCAGCTCTTTCAACTGAAGGAAAAACATCAGATACCCAGAATACCATCATGTAAAAGGAGGCACACTTTTCCCTATTGACTGATTAATTATGTTTCCATTAAACCCCACTATTAACAGTAGTTTTACAAGGCATCAGGGTCTTTGAATTGCAACTGAGAGATCTGGAAGCCTTGAGAACGTGAATGGGATATTGTTTTAAGACAAGCTTCTACCTATGAGCTGAAAGAAGTATCCAAAAAAAAAGACAAGGCTGAGCAGCTCTTCTTTACTATTTCCCCCTTTGGTATTATTCAGACCATTTGGATTCCAGCTTTCCAAAGTTTGAAACAGAGTCTTACTGGGGCTGGGATCAGGCCCCAGTTGCTGAACAGCAAAACAAAAAACACAACATGTTCAGTCATGCAGGAGAGACTTACGAGGAAGTTGTTGGGGTCGCTCCGGAGGAAAGAAGTCTCCTTTGGGAAAGGCTCGTTCGTCCTAAACACAATTCAATACATTAAAGTTTGTGAGAAAAGACAGACATTATTTCTTGCCTTTTTTTTTTTAATAAATTAAAATACAGAAACTTAAAGCTAAAGCAATCTTCACTGTATTTATGATTGTCTTTTAGCAAAATAATCAGAATTAACCTTCCCCCATGGCGTGAGTTGACATCACTAGGAGTTAGGCAAGTCATACATCTCCCCCCCATATTTCAACCCAACCTTGAAACCACACATCTTCCAAAATCAGGAGCACAATTACCAGTTCAAAAAGCAGTAAGAATTTGAACGTACTTACCATTTTTACGTGCATTGGTCTGTCAAACAGCAGCTGCCCATTAAACATTGCTATTGTTTCATTAAGGATCATTGTTCAAGCCCTAGAACCACACAAAGTCTTAAAGCTCTAAGTGCTATCTGATGCAGAGTACAAAAGTCAGAAAACCACACCTCTCCACATCGCTTCTTAAGCTATCGTTCTCAGATTATCAAAAATCCTTCTGCCTTCTCCAAAACTAAAAAGCTTTGAAATCCAAGTAACTGAATATTCAAAGAATGGCTTTTTAAAATTAAAACATGAGTTAAAAATACTCTTCTGCTTAAGATTAAGGTCATTAAGAGATCAGTCAAAACGTGTCTCCAAATCAGCCTAGGTGTTTAAATGTTTCATCAGTAACTTTAGCCGTTCAAAACAGGAGAAAACATGCAAAAGTTCTCAACATTTCCAAATCAACAAATAGCCAAACTTTGCAGTATGCCACACTAGTGAATCATGTGAAATTTGTGTAAGTCTTGCTCCCACAAGGCTTAACTTATTAGGTGCACATGCAGAATGGAATTAACATTCAAATAGAAAGAGAAACTTTGGGAGGGGAAAGAGGGAAATATTTTCCTCCTTTCCATAGCATAGCCACAAGTTGAGAGATCAATGCACACAGTATCTGTACTTTGTTGGTTTTTGTAGATTGCTATGTAGCAAACCATCACTTGCACAGTGTAAGGACACAGGGAACAGAGGAACACACTAGGTCAAGCCATCTTACATTGCAAATGGATTTTTGCATTCCTCCTTTACCTCCACCACAGGAATTTAAGACAAATCTTTTCCTCAGAAATTGCATTTTAATACTAGCTACTACCTAGGGACAGAAATTTAGTCTTTGGGCTAGAAATACATATATCCACGTGAGAAAGAGAATCCACTTTGTTAATGGTTCTGAGCAAACAGCAACAATTCTTTCAAGATGGAAGTTTTTCTCTTTTTCAGTTTTCCTTACGTCTTCCATCCACTGCAATGGCTTGACTTTCTGTGACATGGCAATATCCTCACTTGTAATACTACAATTTATACTTTCATTCTGCTTTGTTTACCAAGTTATTTGCCTACTATTTTCCATCATCACTCTTCAAGGATACATATAGCCTGAACAGCCTCTATAGCTTGCTCAAAAGTGACAGTGCCGATCCCACGACTTTTGCCATCTTTATCTTCTAGTATGTCTGCCCGAACCACAACACCAGCCATGCTGAATACTTCTTTCAGTTTCTTCCAGCCAACCTTGTAATCCAACTGGAAGACAAGTGATATTGCAAGTATGAGAAAGATTTCCATCAAAAAACAACTTTAGTATTCATACATTTCCTTTCCCAATATCAGCGATCTTAAGAAACAAAGAGTCTTCAAAGAGATAGGATAAAATTTAAATAGCATAAAGAATGCTACAGAGCTCAATGCAACATTCTTGGCTTTGTTCAAAAATACAAATTAACAGACACCGTAATGTATACGATATATCTTAATTTACACCTTCACTAGCACAGAGAATCAACAAGACTAGCCACAGAGCAAGTTACTACTCAGTTTTACTGGAATAGAGTTGAAAGTCTAAGGCTTTTCTTCTAATTCGTTAGATTTAACTCAGTTAAGATCCAGATATTCTGTTCACAGATTACGCAGCACTTACGTTTGCAACAAAGACAGTGCTTCCAAGTCTCCCTGCCTGTAAGGCATGAATGATCTCATTAGGTATGTTGGGATTGTTGAGTATACTAGGCGGGATATTGATCATGCCGGGGCCGCCCGGGCCTGGACCAATACCCATTCCACCAGCTGCTGCCATGACCTTCTGCATTGCTCTCCTGGCATGCTCACCGTCAGGATCCTGCAAAAACAGAAACAACATACTCGGTTCCCTCTGTACTCCACTAAATGCATGGCTAAAACAGTCAAAAGAAGAAGGGGTTTCCCCTTATACAGGACTATCTGGTCCCTATAGATCTCCAGCCAACTACTTCACATATCATTGCCATCCACTAGTTTATTTTCTTTTAACCAATATGCCAGCACCCTTCAAGTTAGCAAGCTACTCCTACTCATGCACTTCCCCTGATGCTGAAAGTGTTTATCTATTATTCAATACCAACAATAAACCTCACAGTTACATCTGTTCCAAAGACTGATAAACCCAGAATGGCATTGGGAAAGTTTTGGAAAACAAATGCCAGCTAACTCTCAGCATCTTCAAAACAATGCAACAATTCATCTACCTTGCACTTGGACTTGCACAAGACAAGATACAGTTTGTAAAATCTCAGTAAGATTGGTTTGGGCAATGGTTTTTTCTTCCCCACGCTGGCTTTCTAACCCAAAAAAACCTTTTAATGTATCCCCCTATTACTACATAATCTCACGATTTTAGGACATGCTAGAGAACATGAAGTATAGGATGAAGAATTCAAGGAAGGAAATAAGATTAATTATTGTCAGTTCACTTTATACTGAAAGTGAACGTAAGCACCTTCACAATACAAGGTGAACTTATGTTACTTAGGTTGGAAACGTCACACTGTATTCAGTGAGCAAAATGCACCAGCACTGCAAGACTGCTGAAGAAAGTAAAATGTCAAATAGAATTAATTAGTCAGAAATACAGATGCTTTAAAAATAAAAGCTATTTGAGTTAATTTGAATCTTGATCTGAATTTTAAGACTAAACAATAGCACATTTTTGGAAACAGGAGAAAGGATAGCTTTCATATGATTATTTCAGCTACAGAAAATCATAGCAGTCTGAGGTGGAGAACACATTAAAGTGAATACAAGTCACTTCTCAATTTAAATTTCCTATTTCACTGTTAAAATAAGGTATTGCTTAAAACCAGATTAGCTCCAATAGAAAGCCAAGAGTGGTTGTCATACAAACTAAAGTCTTCTGATCAAGCAAAGGGCTTTATCTATTCTGCCATAAATTTTTATGATGTCATTTGAAGGCCTTCATGGTCCTCAGCAATGAGACAGCCAACAAGGAGAGGTATGTACCAGACACTTGGCAAAACTGATGCTAATGGGCATCCACGATAACTTAATTCATTCCACACAGTCAGACTGGGGCACTTGGCTGGGGTAAGTGTTGCTAAAGTCCCTAATACTGGTAAAATGCTTCTTCACCGATTTCAACTATCATTTCTGTTCTGTCTGTGTCATACAGACAGAAATATTCAAGTATGACAACAGTTTCATGAAGAGTTGGGCAAATTACAACCACCTCTTCTCAAGGACTGATACCAAAGGGCAACCTGACTTCCAGTACTAACAGTATATCATTAACAGGAAAACTGACCCAGACATGGCCCACTCAAGAGCTTTTTCTTCCAAGGTCCCCTTAGAGAAGTCAGTGCCTGATGACTTCCAGGTGCAACTCTTTTTCTAACCTTCCACTTCACCTCTTCCTTCTTTTAAAGGGTAGCGAGAGGTCAATAGTGCCAGAAGATGGCTTGCACCCAGAAGCAGGCTGCCCCCAGAATTCATTACTCTACTTACAAAATCTGCCAGAACTGAGAAGTGCTGCCACTTGCTGTCCCCATCCTTCTTCCCAAGTGCTCCTCAGACTACAGCAAGAAATGGGTTGCTAAGGGCAGACCTTCTGCACACATGCTCTATCTTAAACTCATGCAGACGTCTTTCACCCCCCACCATTAAGTGGGCAGGGCATGAAGCCTGCTTAGCCAAGAACGTAGCTCACTTACCCTAAGGCCAAGAGTCAATGCTAACACTGAAGTCAGTCTCTTTTTATTTTTGTTTAATTGAACTTTCAATGCAGCTACAGGTTCCAAACTGCTGGAATAAAACTTTAAACTTGTCAATGGTTAAGAATTAACTCATGGTACACTTAAGCATGTCATACTGGTTGACAATAGCAAAGCCATTAAAATGGAAATAAATCTTTGAAGTATTTCAGAAACCAGCTTATTCTACAGAATTGTTTGTAGAATACATTCATTATGATGCAGAATTAAAAGGGAAGGCAGTCAAGAACAAACAATACTTATGCAGGTTTCTTCTTCAAATCACTAAACAAGAAAGTATACCTGCAGTTAAAGCCAAATTCTTGCTTTGTCCAAGTTCTGCACTGCTACCATCAGCACCTATTCTTTAAATCAAGTTTAGTCTTGATAATCACGTTCAAACTCAAGTTCAGCAGTACATGCTGATGGTAAAAAAGGTTGACTTTTTTTAAACCCTATTTGATGAGTCCTGCCTTTTGTCAGTTATTCTTATCTGCAAATGAGTCAGCTGTAAATCTTGACTAAGAACTACCCCTTCACCTTCAAATTCAACATACTGAAAGAACAGATGCACGTCTTACTTCTTTCACTTTCAATGGTCTTCCACCAAGACTATGCTTGTTCAAAACCTCTGCAGCCTTTTTCATGCTTTCTTCCATCTTGAATTCAACAACACTGTGGGGATACAAGACATCTAAGAACATTGCTTATTTTTTAAGAGTTTCCTCATTTCTTGCTATAAATTCGTAAGTGAACTTACGCGCATCCCTGATGAGATGATTTCACAGGCGAGTAACAGGAAAGAGAGGAGGGAAGAAAGAAGAAATAAAGTAAGTAAAAGCACAAAACACACACAAAACGCTTTTTTTTTTTAAAGTCAAATCATATTAGTTAGCCCTAATAGCAAAAATAAATGTAATCTTACCCAATAAAGCCTTCAATACTTGAAATCCATAAGATATAATTTCTTATGCGTTAACAGGATTAAACTGTAGTTTCTGAAGTTGTAACAAACAGAACTAAGTCCCGATTCTCCAAGAAAAATACCACACGCTTCATGTGACCTGTTCTTCTCTGTCATACAGCAAAACCCTTGCCATATTCTCTCACCCTAAATCCATATCCTTCAGTACAGTTAAGTGTGCTCCTGCTATTTTTTCCTTGTAAAAAACTGTCGCTGGACTAAAGGACTTGATTCCCTATGAAGGCAATATACATTTACATTTAGGAATTGAATTCTGTTTACTGGCACAGGAAGTGTAGTTTACAGAACCTGCTTTTGCACACTGGCCTTACAAATTCAGCAAACCACTACAGTGACGTTTTCCAAAACACAAGTATTACTTTAATATTCCGTACCACTATACATACTGCTAGGGTCCATGGGTCATTCAAACAGCCAACGCCAACTGAACACAGTGGAAGACCACCCTAACACTGTTTACAAGGCCCCATCCCACCTCCTCCCCACCCCAAAAGAAGCTTTAAGCAATCCTATATTATAGCCACTAAGTATACACACTCTCTACCTTCCTGACTTCGTTTCGTTCCACGCCACCATACAGTTACATTTGTCATGTAGAAAATCCACAGAAGAAATCTCTCAAACACTTACCCTTGACTTTCCTTCAGCGTCCATTAAGAGCTCCACGTATGTTACCTCACCAACTACAAATCAGATTCCAGACGACACATATACCAAGGGAGAAAAGCCAAGAAAACAATGGGAATTTAGAACAATCAACAACCGTGTATGGAGCCTCTGCCTTATAAGAAAGCCCAGAAACACTCCATGTTCTCTAGACCACAAAACTGGACAATTACAGGTATGCAGTAAAGTCTTAAAACAGTTAAACATGTTCTTGATTTTCCTCCACTTCAAAAGCCAGCTATTTCCACAATATCAGTTTCCTTGATCTTTAGTACCCACTCATTACTTGAGGCAATCCAAATCCATGGGAAAGTCTGCAAGAAAAAGTTTCCTTTACTTTACATAGTATGCAATCTCGTCTCCATAGTGCAGAACTTGAACAGTTATTTGCTCTTCTCCGGATTTCAAGACAAACTTCCAAAAAGGGAGTCAGACTGAACCAAGAGACCAAGAGATCACTAACTGCCTACTATTTATTTCAGCAGTTTTTTAGCCTTTTGTTAAGCCACAATAAAAAAGTTAATTTTTTAGCTTCAGTAAGTGGTATTAAACAGTCTGCCATAGTTGCTCTCAAGACAAAACCATCTACAGCAACAGGCAAAACGCACTGGAAAACTACACCTGCACCTTTCCTCACAAGATTAGGATTGCCTTTTTATGACCACATAACCATATCATGTACCTCCAGAATACAACTACCGAAATGGCTGCTGCCTTTGAAGTGACTGGCATACAGAAGAATCATCGAAGAAAACATTTTTTTACTTTTTCTTTCTGGTTTTAGAAGTCCTAAGTTTAAGACAGGAGGACTCCAAGTTGCATTATCTGAAAGGTGGAA
The DNA here is from genome assembly GCF_000690835.1 of Fulmarus glacialis. Taxonomy (NCBI): domain Eukaryota; kingdom Metazoa; phylum Chordata; class Aves; order Procellariiformes; family Procellariidae; genus Fulmarus; species Fulmarus glacialis. The sequence goes on from NW_009217365.1 coordinate 17,207, forward strand.
AACAATCTTCACGGGAAACCACAACCCAGTCTGAATATTGATAGCATACTTTGAGCAACTGGAGTCTCACACTCAAGAGTCTACCTCTTAGCAAGGGACAGTGTTCAGCCTGACCTCCCACAGGACCAGTCATTTATAGGACACCTAGTGTCATTATGCAAAATGAACATCCTGAAAGGTCCCTCTCAAAGCTGGAAGAAAAGGAATGCTTAATGAAATCACTACTTTTTTTTAATCTCCATTTCTTATTTAAAAAAATAATTTAGCAATATCAGCATTCCAGCAAAGAACAGTTAGCTAGACAGAATAAACAAATTCTGATCCATTCATGTTTTTATAGTGTTTGAGACTGGAGAGGCTAACAAGCAAGTCCCTTTGAAAGGGACAGGGCAGATCGGAGCGTTCAATTACTATACATAGCTTCACTATCTAAACAATACTTCTTGAAATAAAGCCTAACAAAATTAATTCCATCCTATAATCTGAATAGTATGAGATCGTGTAGTATACATGGAATTGTTTCCACATTCTGTGTAGTGAAAGGGACTGCACTGTAAACAGCCCTTCCGGAGTAGTCCTTGGTGGTACATGGCAGCCGTGCACCAAGTCCAAATATTCAGCATTACCAAGACATTCTGAAGCCATCCATCTCAACAGCAGCAGCCAGAGTCCAACCAAACTTTGATCAAGAATGCAAATGTGATTCAACAATTTAGGTAGTAAGACAACAAATTCCCAGATTACCTACAATACAAAACCACTCCATTTCACAGAGGCCAGAAGTCACAGGTTAGAAGCCTGTGACTTTGCTCCTAATAACACTACTGAGCCCCTGGATTGAGGACTCTCCTCTCCCAACCACTAATCGAATTCAGCTACAATTCTTACTTCAGATCCACACAAACACTTCCAAAGAAGTTTGCCAAGCTTAAACATAACATATTAAATACGATTTAACATTTACTCTTTTAACAAATCTCTGACCTCTGAACCACAAGATTTCCAGGAGTCTATCACAGCAGCAATTGTTTGTCACTTGGAAAATCTAGCATGTGCCAATTTTGCTCAGTGCTTCACATTCAAGCCTTATAGACACCTATATTAAAAACTAAATATACGTCTTGAAGCAGCTGTTTTCCTTCAAAGGACATCTGAACTTCCTGAATAGCCAAATTAAAAAAAGGCAAGGGGGAAGGGAACACCACAAACAGTGTAAAGCTCAGTATCCAAGACACCAAGTCCAGAGTACAGAACAACTGCAATAAAAATGCATTTTTTCACTTCAAAAATATGTGAAACGATTCAACATGACACTTCTTCCAGGAGACTATTGTTTGAGGCTGGCAAAGGAAACTTTTTTTTTTTTTAACAACCTATGCTGGGTCACGTTTTATTTGTGGTTTTTTTTTTTTTTTTCTGGATCCCAAACCACAGTATATCATAACATCAGGCACTGGGGATAAAGCAGAATAGCAGACAAGGGTAGCCTACGATAGCGCATAGGCAATTAAGCCATGGAAAAGTACCAACAGCGGATATCCACGTACTAAACCTGCTTCAGAGGGCAAAAGAAAAGCACAGTGATCCAGGCAGATTTTCTTTCTGCTAGAGAACACTTGGCTTATATCAGAAAACATATCCTATATCCACAAATGAAGAAATTTCATTCAAGCACAAGAGATTGTTACTTAAGAAACTTAAGTTTATTAGTGGACCAGCCTCCAAAGGGAGATAAAACTTGCAGAAAATACTAGCTCTAAGTCAATGCAAGTATAATTAAGAAACATGTTCCCCATGGTGTCTTTAAGACTTTACTTAGAGCAGGCTGATTTATTTGGTTTTTTAAGCCTCACGCTTGAGAAAGTTCAGAAACTCGATGTTTCTTAAAGAGATTAAAACAGAAATCATCGCAATAACCAGAAAAACAAACCAACAGAATCTCCAGTGTTACTTATCATTACAGTCATTTCCCGCCCCCCCCCCAATCCACTTCCCAAAGTTCATCTGCACAGAAAATTAAGATATTCAAGCCAGGTTGGTCTGTCAGCATTCAGATATTCTCCAATGACTGTTCAGGAAGCTCAGATAGGAACGTCCATATGGTGACTCGAGGCATGGCCCTAAAGACATACATGGGAACATAACTATGATAACAAGCTTAGACGTAGATGTCAACTTTGAAGATTCTAAAGTTGGGCAATATGATTTTAATTGTTAGCGACAAACCAAGAAGCTCTGAAAGGCGTGAAAGGTGCAGAGAGGCAAGTCTCAGCAAAAGGAAAAGCACAGAAACTGAAAAAGTGGCAAATGCTTTATATCATAATTTCTTCGGCCTACAGGGTTGAAAGTAAATACTAAATACAGAAGGAAGCCTCTCAAGACATCACCAAAACTGTACGGATGTCCCATCATCTTCAGAAGTAAAGAACTACAAGCAATGTGACTGATTCAAGAGGATCCTGCCATCAAAAGCCTAATACTTTCAACCTGAGGCAATTCAGAATTGGTCACAGCTCCTCCTTCATTTACAGTGTTTAAAGCTCATGAAGGCAACCTCTAAAAACTTACATGGGGGGCTTGGGCTGGGGGGAGAGAAGAGAAACAAACTTTATACATGTACAAAGCTTTAGTTAAAAGGGGAGGAAAAAACCATTCTTCCCAAAGTAGAAACAGAGAAGAGTTCGCAAGCTATTCTTTTACAGTAGGGGAAGGGAAATCTCACTTTTGTACGAGAGAACCCGGAAAAAAACATGGGTAATTTTGGCTCTTTAAGAGCCCAGGCAGGAAAGAGGGAGTAAAAAAGCTGGTTGCAGCTACTGATGAAGGACAGTGCCTCCTTGAAAAGACGGTTAAGGCCAATGAAAATAGAGCAACTCATTAGCACATCTACTGAAAGTAAGGGGGAGCAAGTCAGATGTGGAACAGCACTTCCACACTGCTTATTCATCCTTTTCTCTTTGCCCACCTAAAACTTCAGTCTGCAGGCACACTGTGACAGAATCTTGGGCATTGAAATCCAGGGGACTCTCCAGTAACAACTGTCTTCAAGTACTGGAGTAACAGCTGTTAGTACCAAAGTAACAAAAGTGCTCAACTAACATTTGGGACCGAGTACAATAGCAAGAGAGCATGAGTTATGTCTTTAGGAGACCACAAAGGTTCCAAAAATTTCTGCAGATGGAGCAAGAAAGAAGGCAGCACCCGAAATTTAACAGCTGCTCTTCTTCACAGAAAGTTTAAGCTGGGAAAGCTTTGTTGCTTCTTTTCCTCACATCTGTTCACACATCCAGGTTTTGACATGAAGAGGAAAGCATGCCTGCTCCATACTACAGCTCTGCCTTACATAAACGTGGGTACAACCACGCTAACACAAAGAGTCCCTGGGGTGTCCTGGAATCTTTGAATGTGACATGAGCCCGGCCTTGACTGCAACTGCTCCCGGCTTTGCAACAGAGCAGAACATAATTATTGCCTCATTTTACAGCTAATCTTTCTCCTTGTATTGTATGCCATCTTGCTACTCTGGTCAGGAAAAAGGTTTAAAATACAAAATTCTGTATTTCCTAAAGGAACTGATAAATATCTGAAATTCAAATACAAGTTCTTTTTTATCATATGGTATCACCTCACTTACGCCAGCTGCCATGAAGCATTACTATTTTTCTCCCTAAGACAGTGCCATTCGTTGGGGGACAGATTAAGACAGCTATTTAGCATTCAATCATGTTTACATTTAGACTCCACTTACATGCTGAAGAACTGCTGCCTCATTCTTCTCCTGAAGCCATTCACCAATTGCCAGTTATCAATGCTGATTACGTCAGTTTAGTAGAACCTTGTGTTTGTCAGCCAATACAAGGGAGTTTCAAACAAGAACATTTTTTTATTTCATTAATAACTATGTCATACTGCATACCTGTAATTGAGTTTCACCAACAAATACACTGAAATGACTGAACCAAGGCATTACTCTTGAGAGAGATGTCACCTTTAGAAGACTTCAGATGTACGCATCTGAAAAAACCAGGTTGCAGAAATATGAGCAGACCTCAAAGCTCATGTCTCCTAAACCATACTTACTGACGCAAAACAGCCGATTGAGGTGAACTCCTCCTACGTTCAGCAACCTGCTATGCCATTGCTGCTAACAGCTTAAGTCTTCACGACTGCCAAGTGATGGAGCAGTCATGAAACGCCTATGTTTACCCTTTGTGTACAGATCCGTTTCACGTGCTCCCAAAACCTTGAACGTTTGGCCTGTAATTCTTACACTTACAAACCAAGAATTCTAACGTTTAGATTTTTCCACGGTCACATTCCTGGTTCTTGGAACTACTATGCCTTGTATCAAGAAGTACCGATTGAGCAACTTCAAGCACAGCACAAGAGCACCAATTTGGTAGAAATCAGTGACTAATTAGAATGAATCGCAACTACACAGCAAATCTAAACTGTTGTATTTGAACAAGCAGTCCCAAAAACCAAGAACAATGCTTCTCCATGTTTAGCATAACAAGCCCTGCAGACAGAATGAAGAGGTTTCAATGTTCCCCTAGGAGTATCTGCTGGAATGAGTAGCTGAACAGCAAGGCAGGAAACAATCTCACACCGGACTTTTCCATCCACGTGAACTGGAGAGAAACCACAAGACACTTGGAACGGAATTCAACATAGTACTTAAAATTAGACATCTACACATACAGATACTCCTATTAACCAATGTATCTTGTGTAGCAAAGTGAAAGCATAGTTTAAGGCAAGGGACCATTCATAATTAGGGCCTGTTAAAGCAGTCTTTAAGACTGTAATTCTTCATATTACAGAAAACCATTGCTGAATCTCAAGCATCAACATTGCACAGCCGCTAATTATGGAAGTTTCCCAGGGCTTATAGTCCTGAAGTTCATTACGCAGACTCAGTTCCATTTTGCCTCCAAAGACAAACATTTTAAAACCCTTTGGAAATTAGTTTTCCCATTCATTAGGCCACACCTTGTAAACACATTAACTATCATCCCTTACCTAGTTCAAACACAAGTGAACACTGATCACTATTTTGCGAGACATTTATGACTGATGCTATGTATTTTAGAAGTGACCCACAAGAGGAATGGTTGCATTAGTTACTCTTAACTTGTTTTGAGACATTTTAATGATGGAGAAATCAAGTATTTTCTTGCCACTCCGCTGCATTTCCAAGGTGACTTGAAAACTAGTAAGTTGGGCATCAGCTTAAAGAAAAAACACTACATTTAGACTTGTCACCACCTGAGAGTAGTCAGCTCAATTTCTTCATCTTCTTCAAGAGATGAAGATGCTAAGGTCAACAAACAAAGGCGGCTCCCATTCACATGGGACAGTTAAATAGATGTGGGGAAGGGGGGAACACCATGAACATGATTTCCAAAGCCCTAACTGTGTTGCAGCACATGCCAAAGCACAAACCTGATTTTCCTTTTTTGCAGGTCACCCTTAAATACATTTTACTGCTATCAAATGGCAGTATGGATCTTTATCTAAGCACAAATCACTACCAAGTTTGGGGACACAGCTATATATACACACACCAGATCAGCAGTAAATAACTACCTTTATTACCCAAAAGACATTAAAATGCTTCAGAACGTTTTGTTGCATGTCAAGGCTAAAATCTGATAAAAGCCTCATTTTTCCCCCCTAAGAAGAATACTCTTTTATATCTCCGATGAAGCACTATTAGCTATATGCCAACATGCCTATAAAGGAACTATCCATCTGGAAGGCTGCCAGGGAGCAGATGTTGTGCAACACCCAGAAAGGCTTCAAGACGACCTTTTACAAAACTCATGTCACTAAGTCCACCCAGAACTTCAACTCTTAAGTTTACAAACAAAGTCAGCCACAAGTAAGATGACAGACATCACTTGGCCACCTGAGTTGTACATTACCTTTCTCTTTGACCAGGTCTTTCAGAGACTGCCACTTCACATCAAACGGAATATTTGTAATAAAAGCTCGGTATCTTTTAGCAGGATTAGCATATGGCTCAAAGCGATTTCCTCCTCTTTTGACACTTTTCTCTTTTCTTTTTTCATTTTGGCTTGGTCGTTCACCTTCACTGCAAGCAAAGAAAGATAATCACACACATTAACTACTCTGGCATTTGATCAATGTCATACCACCTCTTGGAACATAACTTGTTACATTCTTAAAACTAAATCAGAACTTGCAAAGTTTCATCCATTCACGTTATTTGCAAAACTGTACACCTTTCAACCAAAGCTGGTACACACGGTACCAGTGCTACATAGTGTACTGTAACAAAGATTTCCTAACAGCAGACAAATTATGTCACAAAGACCCACTATTTTCTCCCACCTTTATCCAATGTAACCAAAGTTTTCGACTTCATAAGCTGAATCTCTTTAAAGCCGACCAAGCCTCACTCTGTCTCCTCATGATGCTCCAGACCAGACGTCCACCCTATTTATTTTCTCCTTAGCACACTATACTACTTAAACACCTTTAAGTCAAATAATACATTGACCCATCATATTTGTAGTCTTACACTAGAAGAATTTTAACAAAATAATCCTGTATATCTAACTAAAGACTCAGGTCAATGACTCTTACCCAACAACCCTTTTTTTCTCCTTCAATTAATACAGTTTTTGGACAAAACAAATTCAAAGCCTCTGTGCATTCCAACAAATGTACTGAATAGTTCTTTTAACTATTTCAGAATACCAGCTCTAACAGGTCAAAAATTAAAAAATTAGAAATTAAGACTATTTCTCAACTACCCTAGATAACCACCAGGTCTTAACAGGACACAAATGCCGCTGAATAACAGTATTTAAAAAAAACAGGAGAATGAAATACTTCAGCCCCAGCCTGACATGATTTCCTTAACTAATCCAATTAATCTCCTTGTTCACTTTGTGCTGGTTGAGAAGATGCAGAAACACATCTTTAGAAAGAATTCATGAGAACACATTAGTTCTGGTAAAGAAAACTGGTAAAGTTTCTAAAACTTATCTGTACGTACACTGAGCTTTTGCTCAACTTAAGAGCTAAGTAGCCCTGCAAAGTCCAAGCCACGTCAGAAATTCTGGCTCTAATATGAACACACTTCTGCATCAACACTGTCCATCCCTTTAGAACCATTTCAATCACTGAACAGATACAACAGCCTGCAGGGAAAAAAAGAGACAAGTATGCAGACGTCTATGAAGTTTTAGATTTGAGTGGGTTCCCCATTTTTATTACGTAGCAGCTTACACTTTTTCAGCCACAAGAATATGTTACAAGCAAACACACAAAAATATTGTACTTTACGGATGCAGCCATAACTGCAAACAGAATTTGGCTCTAAGTATGGCCATCACGTATCACTTCATGCCAAAAGAGACATAGGTTCTGCATGTAAGGAATATGCTGGAAAAGAGGTCTATTGAAAAAAGTGTTCTTAAGTTATGTACAATATTTATTTCATCAAAAAGTGAAATTTTTAGACGTTCCCTCACGGAACTTCTTTAAAGCTTCTTGAGTCATGAAGTAATTAAAAACCTCAAAATAGATTCAAAATAGGACAATCCTTCTAACACCTTAACTTCCGTTTGGCTGAAGAAGTTACACAAAATTTAGTGCTTGTGTTAAAAGCTACACCCAGTTTTTTACGGTTATTCCTCAAACTGGAACTATTTACATTCCCCCTGGGTTGAACTGCTGTATAACATGTTTCAAAGTAACGCGGTATGATGCAGACATTTTTTGCAATCCTGCATTTAAGGCTCCCGAGTCAGCTTAAAAACACCTCCAGCTTTCATATACCTGTAAAGAATTCAGACAAGCCACAGTACCTGCCATTAAAGACAAGCATTACCCTAGAACATATTTCTTATCATATTCAGCGTAACAAAATCCAGCCAGGTCAAAAGAAGCATCAAGGAAACTACTTCAGCTGCAAAGTTTTGTTTGTTTGTTTGTTTGTTTTCTTTTGCAGGATGTCAGACACCACCTCCATAGGTTTCACACACCGAAAGGACAAGAACAGGCAGGCACAGGTCCACAGAGATCGCTTAAAAGATGCCATTACCAAGTATGAAAACAACTGAGCGTTTAGGACTTCTTTTAAGGGAGTTCTAGACAGCAGGAAGGAATGAGCCCCACATCACCTCACGCCTGCCTGTGAGCATCTCTAAGCTGGAAGGGCAGGCGAGATAAAATTCCCACAGCAGCTTTGCCCATCCCAATAAGGAACCACTCTGAGTAACTGTGATCCATTTACACCAAGGCTAACGCAAGATCTACAGAAGATAATGCACTTCAAGTAGTTAGTTTTAGAAGAGATTTCATCTACTCTTATTTTTTTCCTTGGGTTACAGAACTGAAATGCTTCACCAGGGCTAAAGAAAAATTATCCTGTCTGTGATGTGTGTAGAATGAGGAACTGAAAAGGAAGCTCTTATTTCCTCCAAAGAAACCAACTATTACGCACATTCCTCCGCAAGATTTCTTAAACATGCCACCTAGACCCAACAAGTGTACCAGAAATCAAGAAACTAAGAATCAAAAACCAGTATAGGCAGATCCCTCTTCCCCCTCCGCCAAGGACACTGAAAATACATTCACATGAATGTTGGCATTATCACTATAGACATGTTAGCTTTGCCACATGGAGCTTGGTATTACAAATAGAACTGCACCTAGGAAAAAAGATAAGCCCTCTGGAGAGGCTCCAAATACAATGGGGACCAGGGGGAAAAAAAAAAATCAGAACAAAGTAGGCATCTTTACTTATACTTCCAGGAATAAATCGTCTCCTCATATAAGACAAATTACTGATTAGGTATTACCTAGAGCTGCAGGCTCTGCTACAGTTGCCAAGAGCGAGCTTTGAGGTGTAAACAGAATCTAAGACATTAACATCCTCCACATACCAACCACCCAACATCAGGAGGAGAGAAGATGGGAAGATCCTTCCCTAGCCCTGGCTAACATATTATGTGTCACCGTATCACGTGCCGTGGTGGCACTGGGATCCCCACCCTCCGGGATCAGGACTGCCTCCACTCCTGCACAGGCATGCCCGTTTCTGCCTGGCAGGAAGAAGACAGAAACAGTTGCGTATGTTAATGTTTCTTCAGTTGCCATAAGCACAGTTTAACTATTTTGTGTTGGGAAAAAAATGTAGATATGAACATTTTTCCCAAAAAATTACACTTGGAAAGCTAACTATCTTCCTGGTCATGTCAAACAGAGTCCACAAACTCAGGCAGCAGAGGCAGATGAGAGCAGTCTTTCAAATTGAGACACACCACCAATCTCCTCACCATACCCATATTATCATGAATTAACTACAGACCATCGAGCTGGCCTCTGTTATTCAGATCTGTCAGCTCTGGGTCAGGCTACAGATATGCAACATGCCTGGGCGTAACAGCCTGCAGCCACCGGCAGCCTGACTGACACGCAACTACATAACACACCTCAGGAACAGCAGATAAACAAATCTGACCTCAAGTCTGAAACATTGCTCACAGAACATCAGGTTCAAAATACTGATTCTTATCTCCACGGCATTTAAGGCCTGGGGCCAAAAGTTAACTGAAGAAAATGTGTTCTCTATTCCACAGATTTGCTATTAAAAAAAACTTTGCTAACTATGAAATTTTCCAAAATGAGGTTAGCATTTACATAGGAAAGTGCCAAGCAGTTCAAGCTTTTTCTGCTTACAATTCCCACATTTACAGACCTAGAATTGTAACCCCTGCAGATTTTTTTTAAGTTTCTGTTACATTCTATTGACATCAGACACACAACCCTTACTTAGGGCCCGGCATCACCTTCAAGCTCTCGCTCTTGGGGCATTTGTCTCTCGTGTTCCTAACCCACTCCACAGGTAAATCATGAACCTCAAACAGAGCACACTTTGCTCCAAATATTGCAGTGGTATGAGAGATGACAGCCCAAGAAGAGCTTAACTATTACAACCTGCCATTGATAGAACAAAAAGTAATTAACTTAGAACATCAAAACCCATCCCGCTGGCACTACCTACACCTCCAGGGGAGTCTTTAAGTTATCCACTAGGGCCCAGCAGAAACATTTCCCAAGCGGGATAGGCAAAGGTCTCTAGGCTCTCCCTGGCCACCGTACCCCGGGGCCTGCGCGATGCACAAAGCGCCAGGTCGAGGGACCGTCTCCTTCCCCACTCCGACCTCAGACCGCGGGAGTGCCCGGACGCGCCTTCCCAGGGCGGCT
>NW_009217366.1:0-51389 GCF_000690835.1 Fulmarus glacialis
CTGTCCTTATCTTGACCTACGAGCCTTTTATTGTATTTTCTCTCCCCTGTCCCGTTGAGGAGGGGAGTGATAAGAGTGGCTTTGGTGGGCACCTGGCGTCCAGCCAGGGTCAACCCACTACATGATGCTTTTATTATTTAAGTACATAAACTATAACTGTTATGCAAGGCTCCAATAGCCATCAACAACTTCAGACACCACAGATAAGGCAAGGCTTTTCAAGCACTGACTTAGTTTTGGGATAGGCTGGAGCCTAAATGCTAGTGCTGTGTTAAGGCTAATACAGCTACCAGAAGGAAGCTGGGGGAACTGCCCGATTCCTTCTCAATTTCTTCTCAAGAAAAGACAGTTATTGCCACTTATTTTCAAGACAGTTTTGCACTCTGTTGAGCCCTGCAGACCAACATCGTGAAAATAGGCACTGATCAAGTACCATTGTTCACTCTTGGTGAGCAGGCTGGCAGAACTCTCCCCTCAACACAGCCTGAGCAGACTGCTGGTCTCCCCTGAACAATTACTAATAACTTACCGAAAATGCTGGCTTCTTAAAACAGCATTTTAATACAACAGCAGTCTTAAACTTCTGTTGATGGTGACTGCCATGGACAGCTACCAGTACCATATTTCTACATTTCTAGTAGAAACAAGAGAGCAATCATACTGCCCAAGTTGATCAACAATAGCTACAGAATCCAGCACACATAAAGATAAAATGTAGGTGTGCAAGGAAACCTTAAAATAGCATAAATAAACATAGTTGTCTATTGTCAATAATTGATCTATGATCATATCTGTTTATTATACACTTGTAAATTACAAGTCAACGCTGATAGTCCCTTAACGCACAATTACTGTTTGGTTCATTACTAGATATACTTCTAATGGTATGAGCTGGTAAACTAAAAGATACATATTATCAAGAGAATACTGAAAAGTGGTTTTCCCTTTAGAAGCAAGAGACAAGATAAACAAGATAAACATATCGGCTTCTATTGAAGTAAACTGGCTAGCAGGATTCAAGAGAGACTTCAGTTTTTTGGTAAAGCAACAGGCAGCCAGAATATATATTTTTTTGTATTTGCCACATTTCAATTATATAAATTATAAAGGCTCTTTCTAAAACAGATGCCAAAGATTAGACAACTAACTGAACCAACTTAATATAGTTCATCAAAAATGTTAAGTGGCTCCTGTCAACTGGTTTCAGGTAAGTTGAATGAACTAAAAATTTCCAAAATTGCATTAAGTTCCTAAAAACAGACTGTAGACAACAGCATTGCCACAGAAAAATTTCACCCTTTTTACGGAGAAAAAGGACTACAAAGGTATGATGGAATATCGTTAAATAAATGCAATCTTTGAAATACAATAGATATCTGTGTTAGGTAACAGCCACAAGAACAGAGTTTTTATGTATTTAAAAAACCAAAAATTTTTATAGCAAAGCTGTAAACTGTTTTTTTTGCTTGGAGGCAGAGATAAGTTGTATATCATGAAGTCTTGCTAGAATAATCACACCTGATCGTGTGTGAGAAATTCATACCTGTGAAATAGCAGCAGCGTAAAAGCAAAAACCTAGTATGAAGGCAAATATTTGATAGGAGCGAGCTTCTGATAGCTTAATTGCATCATGCGAAAAGAAAGCATGATTATGTTGGTGGAAAGTGAAGGCAAATATTTGATAGGAGCAAGCTTCTGATAGCTTAATTGCATCATGTGAAAAGAAAGCATGATTATGTTGGTGGAAAAACTCTTTTCATCAGAATATATAGCTATGCTACCTTGATCTATCAACACAGATACACTGGCAAGTATATATGAATTTAACTTAAGAGACAGAAGTGGAGACAAGCCCTGAAGAAATTCGATTGGTATCACATTTTCATATATCATGCTCCCTGTGACTAGAACAAGATGGTTATTAAACTTTTTGCTGAAATGGTGACATCTATCAAGCTCCCTCATCAGTCCTACATCTTGCAATTTTTACTTTATATTTATATATTGTTTTTATATATGCAATTGATCCTTGTTAAATTTTAGTCCTCAAAATATATCTCTTTGCAAACATAATCCACAGTTACCAATTTTTAAATGTTACTGAACTTTATGTATTTGATCACTAATTTAAATCAAGAAATTCCAATGGCAACTTTAAGAACAATTAAAACACTCTTCTGTATATATAAAATTACTCTCCTTTAGTGCAGTATAAATCTGGTACATTCTAAAACGCAGAGTCAAATCTTTGGCTTGGAAATTTTCTGTTTGCAGATTTATAGCCACATTAACAACTCCCAAATGTAATTTACTGCTATATCACACTGTATTCCCATGTAGCAACTGTAACGATATCTGCTCATAAAGTTCTTAGCAAAATGGAAGATAAAATTTCCAGGAACTAAGTTAGAAAAACTACAGATTATCTAACATACCTCACAGAAAACAGCTGCTGTATGACCATATCATTAGATTACATGTCATAAAACATAGAAGTATTCACATTCATCTTCAGCCCTTTTGTTAAAACACTAAGTAAACAGATAAAGCGTTGCGATCTGAAAATGTTTCCCTCGACTTTCTTACTCTGCTACTCATCAGACCTTAATAAAAATCTAACAGAAATAAACCAAACATATTTTTAAAATCAGCACACATATGATTAACACACCTATTTGCATATCAACATCCAATCTGCACTTCCACAGTCAGAGTATTTAGTGTCAGCATCCTAAAGGTCTTAGAAGAAAAGTATGCAGTTTATTTGTGGATGCACTGACTTTTCCCTAATGGCTTGCAAAACAAACCGGGCACCTCTTGTCTAACCTGGGGCTCCCACGCTGTCATGCCAAATCATTGGGATGCCCAAGACAGAGGATGACGGAGAGGCCACTCCTGGCTTTCCCCGGAGGCACCTGCCCCCCTCACAGGGTGAGTGCCCATACGGAGCAGCTCCCCAAAAATGCTCGCCCCGCTTTCCATGGGCCACTGCCCCAGGAGAGGCAGCAACCTGCAGACACCCTCACCCCCTCCTCAGTCTCGGGGTGGGAGCCCAGCTGGGACCAGTGTGAGAAGTAGGAAAGAGATGGGGACACCACAGGGATGGAGTGCCCAGGCTTGGTCTGGGCACTGACAGTGCCCAAGGAAATCACAACTTGATGCATATGAACAGACTACGCTTTACTTGATTTGGAGTCAAAACCTTTAACAGAGATAAATCCAGCACTAAATAATGGGACAAATGATCCCATTCTCTTTGGCTTTACAAAACAACCTGGACTTCCTAGGACGTATGGAAAAAAAAAATCTATTTTTAGTAAGCTATTTAGGCAGTAAGTTCCACACTGATATCCCATGGAAAACAACTGTTTTCCATAGCTTTTACTAAGTATAAACAGTAAGAAAAACTCCTGTGCACTTCCAAAATGACTCTTAGGCACAGGTCACAAAATACTTCAGTTGCAACTGAAGCATGTCATAGCTCTGTATTAAATCATTACACTGACTTTTCGGATGGTTAAATTTATCTGGGATTATAGATCTTGCTTAAATCACTCAGAGACCCAGGGCAAGAACAAAACGGAGTCCCAATGCATCTTTGCCAGCATATAACTTAATTATTTGCTGAAAGAGATATAGCATGCTTTTGCCTTTCCTTCCAGAGTTTTACTTTCTCTGTCTTTGAGGCTTTTGTTTATAAATTATTTTTAAAACCAAGCAGTCTTAGTGTTATCTGGATGACTGCAGAAATGATAAAAAGAGGAAAAAACAGTGTATTGCTATCCATTTTATTAACTATTCTATCAGTTAGCAGAAAACTATTAAATATTCTATCAGGGCAACCAGTTCCAGTGCGCCATCTTACTTTTTCATTTTCTGAACAGTTTGGACTATGCACTCTGTGAATTTGCCATATCATTGTTAGGATTTTTTAAAAAATGTTTTTTGTAACACCACATCTATTTAACATAAGTAACAGACTGTAATAAGCAAATTATGTTGCCAAAAGTACAGCACACTACTGGAAATACTGGAGGGGATTTGGATTGAACAACTGGATGACTGTTTGGACAAAAATTACAAGTCCCTGTTAGTGTACTCAACATGAGTAGGTTAAGTATACTGCTGGATTTTATGTTATTTTTTGCAACTCAGGAACAGTACAAATATGAACTGAGAATATTTCTGCCACGTCCCTTGTCACGAACAAACTAACCCCTGAATCCTCCTTGCAAAATGCGTATGTTTCTAAAACCAACAAACCAACCAAAACCAATACAACTTCCCCCCCCCCCCCAACCCACAAACCAACCAACCAAAACACAAAACCTTTGGCTTTTCAATATGGAGAGACTTTCACACTGACAGGGTGTCCCACCACAGCCACACTGTCTCCAGATGAGTACAAGAGGATCCTCAAGCAGATGCAAGAGTAGTTGGAAGACAGAGATGTATGTCAAGGAATAGAAAAACTAGCAACATATTTGAGAGGCCAAAAGAAATAAGAAAAGTTAATTCTAAATACAAATTACTAAAAATATCCTTCGAATGTCACCAAACCATAGTTACTTCATTAAATTGGATTACTAGGCCTTAACATTTGATGTATCCCAATATGACTAACATATAAATTCTAACAAGCAGTTATAGCCATATAAATTATGAAAAAATATAAAATACACAGTGAATGTGAGTTTGCCTGCAAATTTCCATGCAATAACCCTAACAAACTACCTAAGCAAGTTTCAAATGTAGCAATAATGGGTTTTGGAGATGATTTGGGAAAACAAGTTCTGCTTATGAAATATTTTTTATATTAAATTTTATATTTGAGCCAGATTCCCAAAACCACTGAAACTATGGGCAACAGGCTAATGAAAGACAATCGTAACACTGACTGCAGAGTACTAGGACAAAAATAAATAGCTACCGCCAAGGACAAATCAGTTTTTCTGACCGAAACATCCCAGGGAGTGGAAGATTACTTAACTGGGGATTTTGGCTGACAAAAAGGGGTAGAAGCTGTAAAGAGAAGTTTCTTCCTGGCTACTTGAGGAAAAGGGTAGCATGTGTGACAAAGAAAAAAGAGAAACAGTAAATAAGGCAGGCACTGAGGGGGAAAGATTCCTTTCTTTCTGGAGGAGAAGCCGCCAACAAGGAGAGCAGAAGAAGCAGCAAGAACCTTACAAGCATCTGACTTCGGCTCAGCGAATCCTCCAGAAGAGAGAAGAACCTGAGATGGGAACATGCTCACTACAATGACTGGTTTTATCCAGGTCTGTTTTTCCCTTTTTTTTTTTTTTTTTTTGTTAAAGTACAGGTTTTGGGAAAAAATATTCTTAGATCTACACATGCGTCCTCTTTGAGAAATTGCCTGAAGAACATGACTGTACTCCAATTTCTATCAGATGCAACATTCCCCCCCTTTAGAGAAGGAGAAATTTTTGAAACTCTCCTCAGGAATGCGTTTAGATTTTTTAGGTTTAGGTTCCACAATTAAGCAGCACTGAAGTTTAAATCAGTGGCGTATTTCAACCTACAGAACATTTCTTTACTCTCATATTGCTAAAGTTCCGATGATATGGATGAGATCTAGCCTATGAGTAGTTATTTAACAGATCTTTTGTAGCAGTTAGCAACCAGGTTCATACTATTAACTAGTACTAACTGCTGTAGCTCCACAGGCTTGTCTCAGGACTAGGGATGTCGATACAATCCGTCTGATGCCCAAAGACCAGGGAGAGACAAGGAGCGGACCAATGTGCTCTCCACGCAGAGAGCACAAGTAAATCCATAATGGACTAATCAATGGTACTACCATAGGGTGTGGAGAACCAGGTGGGCTCTGCCACAGTGCTGTAGTTCAGGGCAAGAATTCCTAGAGTTCTGCATGGGAAGGCTGTGTTACACAATGATCGTGAGGATCCAGGTGCAGATGTAGGTATATGCCTGAGCAAAAGACTCTGACCTTCCAGTCAAGCTGCAGAAAATCACTGGAGGTCTTCTCAGGTGGGGACCTCTTTCTCCTTAACATGCTAGCTCTCAAGCAAGACATAGTTATCAACGTGATTTTACTTGATGTACTGATAAAAAGCAGCTTCCTCTAACATAAGGAATAGTTGGGAGGTTGGTTTTTTTTTTTTAAATTGGTTATCTATTCCACTATACAGCTGGGAGGAGAGGGAGAAGGGAGAGAGAGTTCGGAGAGAAATAAAACGTTCCAAATAATCTGAATAGGAGAAAAAAATTAAATAAATACTCCTAACAGGAAATTAAGCATTCTTAAGAGGAACTATTGAAACTTGAAGGAAAAAAGGTCAGCTTTAATAACTAATTTATTCACTTGATAAGAATCTACAACCATCACAGCCAACCCTCTAGCAATTATAAAAATGCCCTGACTGATGCTGTCTTGTGATTTCTACAGTATTTTGCAACAAAGTATTACATAGAAAAGTGATTTTTAATTTTTTTTTTCTGGCATTCAAAAATCTTTCCTTTCTTCATTCAATTTCTGAAATCCTAAAGACTTCTCAATCAACAAAGAGCTTTAGTGTGGAAAGTATTTCACTTGAGCCATATCAGTGTGTGCAACTCACTTAAAGTCTGCAGCAGATAAAGAGCACTGTGACAAATAATCAAATAACAAAACCTGGTAAAAAAGTAGGCTTATAAATAGGTTGAAATGGCTAATGAGCCAAGACAATGAGAGCCCAGTATCAAAGCCCAAGGCAATGCATTTTGATGTACATTTCACAAAGGGATAGAAAATAAATAATTTAAGGAACATACTCTGATTACATATTTAAATGGAAGGAAACAAATGTGCAAGTTTGGTTATGATGGTTTATTTCAGATTTTAACAATGCAAAGTGTCAAGTAGAAAACAAAAGAACAGCAAGAAACAAGTGAAAACTTCTCAGAATATGCTGGAGTGAATGCAATCAGTGAAAACTTGTTTTCCTCTTCCTTTGCAATTTTATGAACATCCTATTAACCTGGTAGAGTATATCACATCTCTGTTTTCCTTCTGATAAGGAAAGGAGCAAATTTGCAATAGCTAAAATAGAGAGAATAAAATGAAAAAAATTAAGCATTCCGTGATTTCTAACATTCATCATGGAACTGAATCTTTGCTCTGTGCATCAGCCTCAGCACCTACCCTAAGCATCACCCTTATAGTAACTAAGGGAAAAGAGCTCATAGGTGCCATTGGTCCTATGGAATTAGCATGGCTGATAACATGAAAAAGGGTGTTGGATCTTAAGAGATTTAGCACGAGAGTTACCTGTCTCTGTCATTCTTCTTTGGGCAAGAGGCAGAAAAAAGTGCTGTTAATGAAAGCACTCTGGTTGAAAGGGACTGAAAGGTCTACATGGCATTTCTGCCATTTCTGACTCTTATCTGCGCTCTCTGTAAAAAAAACAACAAACCCAAACATTTGGTACCCATAGCGTTCTGCTCTCCCTATGCTATGGGTTTCTAGAGTAAGCTTTACTTCACCTTAGCTCACATATTATAATGTATCTCCATTTTATTGATTGGGCTTTAAGGTATGTTTAGACTTTGACTAAATGGATACTCCCTACTGTAATTTTCAATTTCACTGAAACAATTTAGGGTAATCCTTCTTTCCTTATTTCCAATTAATCAATAAAGCAAGAAAACAAATAAAAATCTATCGACAACCTGTTGCAGAGATTTCTTACTAAAGTCTAGCAATACACTCGAATGGCTATTATCAGGATTCAGGCATTTTTTCAGCTGAAGGTTAACATTTCTCTTCTTAACCAATGCATGATGTATGTCTTCAAAAATAAGGGAAGATAAGAATCCATTGCAAAAGAAAAAAAACCTAGCTGATAAGCAATATGTAACTTTTGGTGAGAGTCGCTTGAAGTTTTCCTTCACTGGTTCTGGAACAGTCTTGTATTGGCTTTCCAATTTGTCTCATCATTAGTCAAATTAAAAAATGATCCTTGATCTTCTAACACTAGAAGTAACAGAGAATGACTTTACACAATAATCTGTATTCTACTCCTAAAAGCCAAGACGTATCTATTATGTTTTGTTCCTACTGCCAAATTTAATTTCACGTTTAAAATACTAGTTAAAAAATGTTCCGTTATTATTTACCATAAAATTATTTTTCCCCTTTTGACTTACCACTTCAAAAGTTAGCACTATTTAATACAAAATAAATCAAAAGTCAGCTGCAGCTAAAACCCACATTTTTCTCAATTTAGCAACACCACTACATGAGAAGAATGTAAGCAATATCTTGATTTCTATATATATGTTTGTCATAAAGACAAGGCAAAAATTTTGTAAAACTTTCACAGAATACTCAACCCAGGACTTAATTCTGCAATTCCTAATCAACCTAAATGAACCACACCCATAACTGGAAAAATGCATTCAGTGGAATATACACATGCTTACATAAGTAGACTATTATGAACGCTATCAGTAAGAATGATAATTTGCAAATGATTAAACTGCAGAGATAAATAGAAGGTTGATTTTTATAACTTGATTCTGCTTTGCCCAAAAAGACTGATGAGGATTTGGGACAAATGTCAAATAAAGACATGAATCCCCATTTTAGGAATCTATTTATTTCAACAAAATTCCTAAGAGATACTCCGTTTATAAGAATTAGTATTTTCTACGGTCAAGGAATTTTGACACTATTCTTTACATGGAATGTAACTTCTTTATTTTTATTCAGTTTCTCATACGAGACTTACTTGCAACCTTATTTATGTAGTAGTTTTACTTAGGGTTATGTTTTTCTTAAGATTCAGAACCAGGAATGCTCTTATATTTTTTTGTATTATCCTCTCTTAGCATAGCCTAGATCCAACACTCATACCCTCATCCTGAGAAATATATCATAACTATTCTACATCACTGCATAGATGCTCTTTTTCTATTTTAATTCTCTAACTTCTCTCTGTAAGAATGAAGTCCAGGACAGTTCTTTTTTCCCCTGCCCTTTACAAGTTGTTATGATACTTAATACAGTAATACTTATGACTATGGAATCACATATGGAAGTATGCAGCACGTAAATGATTACAAATCAGCACAACACATCAACATCCAGCCATGCAGCACGGGAGCCAAGACCCCACCCTTTCCAAACCGAAGGCCCTGGCGTGTCGGCTGTGATTAGGGGAGGAAACGAGCTGAGGGTGAAAGTGTTTCCTAGCAAGTGAGAGGGATGAAGAGCATAGTATTTGACCTTGTTATTTCCTAGTTATTGCTCTTTGTGCTGAGGGGATAGGCATTTTAGCAACATCAGCTCAAGTGAGCTGAGATTGTCTGTTTTTAATGGACTTAGATGATTTTTCCTTATAGAGCGACCTCCATTTTCTGTTTGGACAGTAAAATGACACACCACCACGAACTGCTGCTGTGTTTGTTCACTTTTCCAGCAGGGAAGTTTTTTTAAGATACATGTGCTTAAAAAAACAGCATGTATGTTTTATCTCAACACACATCAGAGTTAAGCCTATACTTACTACCCAAAACAGAGAAAGAGAATTCCTGCAAATCCAGCAAGTTGGTGGTCCTGCTGGTCCTCCGGGAAAAGAGAGATCTTGCTTTGCCCTCTGACTGAGAACCAGGCAGAACAGAAATCCGAATTTCCCAGATGAGTGCTCTGACCGTCTGCCTTGGAAGCTCTCCCTGGCTGCGCATTTAGCCAGTTTTGTTAGGAAACGCTTTTCCAAGTTTTCTTGGATTCTTAAAAACTTTTGGTTTCAATGAGTCAGCATTTCCAGATGAAAGGCTGCTGCACTGAAAAATTAATGAGCAGCTGTATTTGTAATAACCGCTGAGACTGTATTTATCAATTTTGTAGTTCTGACTGAACAGTTAGCTGTGTATTTCTTGACTGCTAGAACATGCCCTCCTCCCCTCCAAATGCATTTAGGATTTAAATCAGTAAGTTAAGAACTTTGAAATTTTACTGATTCAAATAAACTGTCATTTCAAGAATGCGTATCCTTATGATGTTGATGTATTTGTGCCATTATAGAAATGGGGAGTATTACAACTTAAATATGAAATCAGTAATTTCCTCTTATGGAAATGGCTGCAAAATATAACCTCACAGAAGAAGATACTCCACTGCAGTAAACAATCAAGATATATTTAGAATGACCAAGCTGTTTGCTTTCATGCTGTAATATTTAAATAAGGATAAACTGTAAGGGGCTTAAATTATTAGAATGCTTCATTAAAATATATATACTTCTTGTTGTTGTAAAGCAAGATCCACAAAAGAACCACTTAATCACAGTTTTCTCACTTTACAGTATAAAACGTTTATTCTGGATATGGTCAGCAGTATTTTCTGATCATTCTCAAAGGCCTGTGTAAATATTTGAGATTAAAACCTAACTGTAAATTTTTGTGGACTTCGGAATGCCATTCGTAACCTGGCAGAAGACCCCTTGAGACTGTATTAAGGCATTCATCCTTCTGCTGCTTTGAAGATCCAGGTGAAAGCTCCCGTTTCCCTAGGCAAGAGGGGCAATGCACTGCCACTGTAGCTGGCAGGCAAGAATGGACACCTCCAAACATGAAAAAAAACCCCTCCCTACACTTGCTGCTCATGAAACCTACCACTTATGGCAGGACTAATTCAAGCAGAAAAAAATGTAATCATTTCAAAACACCACTTCAAAATTAGTGATGACTGGCACACACATAGAACATTACACTACAGTCCCATCTAACATTGAATACATCGCAATTACCTGAAACTTGGTTGGTGCTTTAAGTGAACAACACAGTAAGTCACTACTGTATTACTTTTTTATTAGTATGCTATTGCTAAGATGGACATGGATAAGCACAATCCCTGGTAACTCATGATTGAATATTATACATGCATTCTGATGTTACCATAGGAAACTGATTCCTTCAGCAGTAAACCTTTTAAACTAAGTTAGATCAGGTTATAGTAGTTAAGTGTAGCTTGTATCTCCAAAATCTTTGTCATTTCATAGCTTTTTAAAATTATTTTTTAATTATATATTAAATCAGACTATTCAGAAACATGGAATACACTATCACAAAAATAAAGTCTGTCCACCACACTTCTACGAAAAAAACCCTCTAAATACAAATATTTCTTCTTATAGTTCATTTAATAGAAAGAAAAAAAATCTAATACTGTATAGTGGCAGATGGAAAACATTGTCTTGCACTGTCCCATATGACTGTCTCTCAAGAGACAGTACCATGTTTCTCCAACGGTCAAATTTTTGAAAGCAAATGTAGGTACAGAGAGCCACATTTTCTTACAAAGGTCTCCTTACTACTAAAATAGCCTACTGCAGTAAAATCATGTTCAGGTTTCAAGTGTCCTTCTTCAACTGCAGCATTACATACTGCTTTTTATGAAGTATTCTTGGAGCACGCATTGTCTGCAAAGCGTAAGTGTGACACCTAAGTCTAAGTGACATCTAAGTCTAAAAAAACCACTCACTGCCCACACAGAAGATACCAGCTTACATGTTGTATTAAGAAAACACTGAAAAGTCATTTAGACAAGTACCATGGAAAAGCCCAGTAGTTTTACACATACACACACACAAATAAAGGACTTGATTTATTTCAGAAAGATTCAAGAGTATTTCTAAAAACTGTTTCCCAACCAATTTGTCATCTGTTCTGATAGATGCAGTACAAAAAAAAGTACATGTATGGTATTGCTCCCACTGATCTAACTGCAGTTAACAGACTGAAGACAATAATTATTGTAATTGCTAATCCTACAATGTTTTCTTCAGATCCTTAACACAGATTCCCTTGATCAACATCAATATATCACCTAATTTTCAAATAATCTTACAGAACACTTCAGCCACCGTACACCACGGATTTCTGGGGAGAAGGGATATTCTAAACAAGCAACATGATTTTCTTAAGTTTTCCACCTCCCAGGGAATTTTATGCTCAAATCTTAATATTTTCTTTTGCAAACTGTCACGGCATAATTCTCCTGAGGCTTAGTTTCTGAATAGCTTCACACCATACCTGTGCTTAGGATCTGCCGTTCATGTTGCAACAAAGAGAATGAAAACAAAGAGAATGAAAAGAGTTTCCATTTTAATGAAAAAGAATACAAAGGTTTCCACTACTTAATTAAATTGAAACAGCATTTAAAAAAAAAAAAGAAAAAACCGCAAGATTTAAATTGTTGCTGAAACATTAAATGATCAGTAAAAATTGTAAAATCAGTAAAAACTGTGCCCATGCAAACCACCAAAGCAAACTTTTCCACAGTCAAAATGAATGTTGGAGATTTACTCTTATTTGACACCATAAACCAACTGAAATAATCTATTTCAGGTGTACACAAACAACTGAAATTCTCAGCTGTTCATTTTCAAAGCCTAACATAAATGGTTCTGTCCAGGAGAAATGGAAACCAAAAAGAAAAACTGTGTAACACTCTCGAAACTTAATTTGTAACAATTTCTAAAGAAGTCTACCTTTACTTGAAGGAAAAATCAACGAAGCAACCTTCCCAAATCAAGCACAATGTCATGCTTTTAAAGTTACAGATGACAAAACTGGCTAGCCAACTTCTAGACAAATTGTGAGTACAGAGACACCGTTTGCCTCACGCTACAAATGCCAGTGGTGAACTCTTGAATCTGGAAGCTGGAAGGCACAAAATCAGACCCGTGTCCATGAGACGGACTCCAACAACTGATCACAGACCTCCTAATGAGAAATGCTACCAAAACCTCTCCTCAACACAGTGAGGTGATTGCACACTCCTAGTAGTCATGACTCCAACTCAGTCTTGCCTAATTCCTGTTTGAAGACTTGACTAGAATACCTTTTGCCACAACGGTAGCCCCTTTATCATGTACGTGTCACAGACATTTGGGCCCACATTCAGTGAATTTTTAGTAACAAAGACCTATAGAAGATAACGGAAAAGAATATAAAACAAAAAAACTGATGCAGTTTTATACTTGCTGTGTTTTTCCATGTGATTGTGCCTTTCAAAATAAACGTACAATTTCTAATGTAACAGCTTCTGTCATAATTAATCTAATAAGATACTATTTGTTCCACCTCATTCATAATCCTAGCTCAAAAAAAAGGCCACACATAAATGAAAATAAAAAATAACCATAAGGAAGCAGATGCACATTTTCAAAATGTTAGCATTAATACAGACAATTAGAAACGGTCTTTCAAAATTATCAAAACTCTTCTTACAGACTTCTAATGAATTCTTAATTAAAATACACTAATTCAAGAAAACCTTTGTAAGAAAACCCAGCAAGCCCAGCTTCTCTTTCCTGTACAGGAACAGACCGTAAGTATAGAAAATATCACTTGAAAGAGGGAAGTAAATAGTTCCTTTTTCTACACAGGGAACAGATATTAACTGGCTTTTAAGCAATGGTATGTAATGTTAAGTTTCAGATCTTGAAAAGGACTTCACATTCCATTTTAGTGATCAAAAGAACTGTACATACATAAATTGCGAATAAATTTGAAACAGTGCCTCAAAGACAGACTAATAATCTTGAAAAGCATGCAAAACTTCATCTCCCAATAGTCAAAAAAACACTTAAGACAGATTATTTTACTCTGAAGCAAGCTTAGAGAAAAAAGCAACAGGTTTCTAAATGAATACCAGCAATGACACAAGGCAGCAATGTGCCCTTGCTGCAAAGAAGGCCAATGGTATCCTGGGCTGTATTAGGAGGAGCGTTGACAGTAGGTCGAGGGAGGTGATCCTTCCCCTCTGCTCAGCACTGGTGAGGCCACAGCTGGAGTGCTGGGTCCAGTTCTGGGCTCCCCGGTACAAGAGAGAGATGGACATACTGGAGAGACTCCAACAAAAGGCCACAAAGATGATGAAGGGACTGGAGCATCCCTCCTATGAGGAGAGGCTGACAGAGCTGGGGCTGTTCAGCCTGGAGAAGAGAAGGCTCAGGGGGGATCTCATCAGTACATATAAATACCTGAAGTGAGGGTGGAAAGAGGACGGAGCCAGGCTCTTTTCAGTGGTGCCCAGTGACAGGGCCGGAGGCAACGGGCACAACCTGAAACACAGGAGGTTCCCTCTGAACATCAGGAAACACTTTTCCTGCGAGGGTGACCGAGCACTGGCACAGGTTGCCCAGGGAGGCTGTGGAGTCTCCATCCTCGGAGATATTCAGAAGCTGCCTGGATATGGTGCTGGGTAACCGGCCTGGGTGGCCCTGCTTGAGCAGGGCGGCTGGACCAGAAGACCTCCAGAGGTGCCTTCCAACCTCAACCACTGTGACATGTGGCAAGCCATAGGTGCACAATTTCAAACTCTACAGTTCAAGCTTGAGCCCAAAGTACAAATATATCTGCCATAAAAATCAGGAAAGAAAAGGGGGCTGGCATAGAACAATTTTAAAAAAAACATCAGATTGTCCAGCAATTAATTTAGTTAATTCCTTAGGATAACTGAAGTATGTCAGGAAATTTTTGTTTTGGTTATGTTTGTACAATTACTATTTCTTTGAACTATTTTCTCTTCCTTGCTCTCTGATAAATAAAAAGAAAGGCAATAAAAGCCATATAAAAGACTTTGCCCCTATTATGTTAGGAATTCATAAGAACCAGATAACTGTCTCTCCAGCCTCAGTAAAAACTGAGAAAACTTGCACCTTCTGTGTCTGCAGAGAGGTCTGTATCAGACAACACAGCAACATGAATATTGTGTCTATTATTGATATGCTTATCTTATGACTACCTATGAGGATACTGTTGCATCCCTGCGTGGCTGGTTCGCAAGACGTAGGTTATTGATTGGATCTCTTGCTGAGTGCGCCGCTTCCACCACAGCACCATCTGCTTGCACAGCTGAATGGGGGACACTCCTCCCTAACCACTTTCATCAGGTATCGCTATATTGGGGTTGCCCAAAACGGTCTGGATTATGCAATGGCAGAGATGAGGTAAAAAGGTTTGACTTGGTAACAGCTTGCTCTCAAGTCTCACAAAGCCTGAAAGTGCTGCAGGAGTAGGCATGAATGAAGCGACTCTTACCGATGCAGCTGGGGACCAACTGTGTCATTCTGGATCAAAGGAAGTGACCATCTGACTCCACAGCCGTAGTGGGACTGATGCAGAGTGCCACTGAAGTCCAAAAGACGTAACTTTTTATTAACAGAAATTTGTGTCTTAAGAGATCTTTAGAAAACCTCCTCTTGAAGAGAATCTCTGCTTGAGCACAGAGCAGCAAGCCATGGGGAAAAAGAGGCTAGAGTGGAAAGCAACTGTGTCTCCTTCCAGGCTATCCTTGTCCCTCGTTTCTGAGAAAGGCATACATAGTTGTCTTAGATGGTATTTAAGAAATCTGAGTCAGGAGCTTAAAACTATGACAACATGTAAAGGAATAATTATATATCTAGTGAGAAAGGAATGTATGAGGGAGGGATACTCTGTCCAGATGCCAGCAGCAGCGAATAACAGCAAATGGTTCAAACTGGAAGGGCATTTCCCTTAAACCAGTTGGTCTCCTTTGTTTGGAGGATCCCTGAGCATTTTGCAGGTTTTGGGCTCTGCAAGAATCCGCTCTGCACTTTCCATGGATGCCGTCTGATCCATTCTGATCCACTGGCTCCTGCCTGACCTGCTCCCTTCTGGAGCTTTGAGATTTAAAGCTGGAAATGTCTCCTATTTTTTTTATACTTAGTAATCATCTCACAGAAATAAGTGGAAACTTCACAGGATAATCCTGTTTTTGTTGTGCTATTATGTACAAATGTACTGCCACGTAGCTGCATATTTTTTTACTTCATGCATCTTTACATCATTATACATCTTCATTTTTCATAGTGTCTACAAGAGTTAAAAAATACATCTATGTTTACCCCTCATAATAAATGGAAGTTTATCATAAGGATAAACATAATGAACTACTACAGTCAATACTTTTCTTTAAATGATCATCAACACATTTTAACTTGCACTTACTTCGTATATGGAGGGATATGATTTTTTAAAAATGCATGTATTAGAGGTGGAGTTTCTTTTCCCAGCAGTTCCTATTCATAGTCTGAATACTGTTTCTGGACTTTAAACACTAAGGTCCTATAAACATTAAATGAAATACAACCATGCAAAAGTAAACAAACAGAAGCATTCTAAGTTTTCTGTAACTGTTGTCTCTGATCCTTATATATTTCCTTACGATCTGGGCACAGGCAAGAAATTCCTTTTCTTTTTCACAATTGCTAACGTAATAATGGTCTTAGATTTTTAAAATTTTCTCCATTGTGTTCAGTTGTAGGCGATCACTAGTTCTTTTAAGTTTTATCTAAGCAACAGAGTCTCATGAGGTGCACATATGACCTGACAGCAATGGGAAATTTTTTTAAGAACTTTATTTTAGATTCTGCTGTCAGTTTTCCTATGCCTTCAAAAACCATCTGGGAACTGATTTTCTGCCTTCATGGGCACCTGTCTTTCCACTGGATGGAGTCTTTAGATGGTCCCACTGTCCAACACTTCTGGTTTTAGAATAGGAAATTCCTCTCCCAGTGCAATAAAAAAATTGTTGTAGTCCCTCTTCATCCAGTTCAGATTACTTCCTGTAGTAGGGGGCATCCTGAACACATTCAGATAAACTCGCAGAGTTTGCTTTCCAACCATTTAACTTCAGGCAGATACCACATTTAACTTGTGCACCAGCGTTCACTCTGACTGGAGCAGTTCTGCAGAGAGACCCTCCTGAACGCTGCTGCAGCCCTGACTGGCGAAGTACTGCCGAACTACTCTTCCTTATGTATGATTGTTTGTCTTTAGATACTTTTGGTAACTTCTTATAGGTTTTTGCAAATAGCTTAATTTCTTCCAAAACCAGCAGCAGCTAGACTAAGTACTACTTAGGTTGTTTTGTCCTCCCTCTAAATCGTACAGCCTTGTTTGATTCTGCTCAACAACTTGACAATTTAAAAAAAGTGCTTCTTTAAATCTAAATCATGATCATCTTAATCATCATCTTTTTCTCAGTTTGGGTCTTTGATCCCCATTTTCATCTCTTTAAATAAACTGTTACACAGATCTTGAATTAGAAATAAATTGACCTTGAAAAACATTTTTTGCACGTCAACCCAGGAGAAAAGCATGTCCTTCAAGGCAAGAGCTCCTTTATTTCCATTCTATTTCTAAATCCTTTGTTTCTGTTTTCTTTTTTGAGATAAAAAACCTTAGAAAAGAAAAAAAACCCACACCTTCCCTCAAATTTCCTGAACTCTTCTTTTATGTCTCTAGGAGAAAATGTTTCCGTAAGAAAATTAACATTTGATTTTAATAGGCTATATATGAGAGGGCTGGAGGAGGTAAGATTGGGAGAAAGAGAGAATTTAAATGGGACAATAGTAACCATTCCATATAACCTCTGAGTTTTCCTTCTCTCTAAGAAATGACTCAGGGGCTTCCAAATGGGACAGTCTGTAGTTATTAGACTGTTCACAGTTATGTATCGAACTGAAGGCTGCCCCTTTGAGTGACACTAGAAAGACTGTTTTTAGTATTACTGCTTTTGTTATTTCAAATACCTTTGAGAACGAGACGTAGAAATATAGATCACTTTAGGCATTCTTCTGAACATTGAATATATTCTTAAGTATCTATTAATCTTATGGTCTTAATTTTTTCTAAAGATTTTGCTTGCATTTGCTGTACAAATCATCTCCATCAACTGGAACTTCTTCCACCTATCTTAGCTTCTGGAAAGTAAAATAACTTAGGCAAAAAGTGATGCCCAACACAAAAAAACCCCAAAACACCACTCATACTACAAACACCTTAGAGGAATCAGAAAACCCCAAAACACTTTGAGGGCATCTTGTGCCTACTACGCAAAAATAAGAGCACCAGCTAAGTTTCTTTTGCTCTGTCCACACTGGAGAAGGTACACCTCGAAGCATCTGTGGCTGTGGGTAAGTCCATGCTGCAGCAGGTACACCTTGAAGTGTCAATGGCTGTGCATGAGGTCACGCTGGAGCACCTTAAAGTGTGTGGCCATGAATAAGCCCATGGCAGGGGAAGTATACCCCTGGAGGGATTGCAGCCATGGGTAAGGCCATGTTGGAGCAGGTTTACTTTGAAGGGACTGTGGCTGTGGGTAGGGCCATGCTGGAGCCAGTGCACCTCAAAGTGACTGTGGCTGTGGGTAAGTCTATGCCACAGCAGGTATACCTCTGGAGAGACTGTGGCTCATAGATAAGGCTCCACTTGGAGCAGGTACACCTCTAAGGGACTGCAGTCTGTGGATAAGTCCAAGCCAGAGCAGGGGCAAGGGGAGGAGTCCATTGCAATGTTAAACCCTATAACCAGGCCGAAAGGGAGCAGGGGTGGAGATTGTAACCTTTAAATTGGTGGATACACCTTTAAATTGTTGCAACCCATGATTTGAGTTGCACGTTATAGGAATGACTATAGCAGGAACCACCTGAACCAATGGAGGACAAGCCTTACAAGAAGCAGTGCAAGTGCAGCAGTGACCCAACCTGAGCTGGCTTAGGTGCCCAATAATTCCACGCAACACATCACCTCTCCTGACCTGACTGACCGCTGTAACAGATGGAGCCCAAAGTCATGGACTAAATGAACTCAATGGACATTTTAGAGGGATGGCCCACAGACTAAAGGAAGGGTATCTGTGTGTATATATCTAAAGACAAGAAAAGTGGCGATGATTAATTGGAATGTATTGGAAAATGTGAGACTTAGGCATGACGTAGATGGTGTAGAATAAGGGGTGGATATTGTCCTCGTTCCGGCTGGGATGGAGTTAAATTTCTTCCTAGTGCTGTGTTTTGGATTTAATATGAGAATAATGTTGATAACATGCTGATGCTTTTAGTTGTTGCTAAGTACCCTGCTAGTCAAGGACTTTTCAGCTTCCCATGCTCTGCCAAGTGCAGAAGAAGCTGGGAGGGAGCATAGCCAGGACAGCTGACCCAACTGGCCAACGGGGTATTCCATACTGTATGACGTCATGCTCAGTATATAAAGGTGGGGGAAGAAGGAAGGGGGATGTTTGGAGTGATGGTGTTTGTCTTCCCAAGTAACCGTTATGCGTGATGGAGCCCTGCTTTCCTGGAGATGGCTGAACACCTGCCTGCCGATGGGAAGTAGTGAATGAATTCCTTGTTTTGCTTTGCTTGTGTGCACGGCTTTTGCTTTCCCTATTAAACTGTCTTTATCTCAACCCACGAGTCTTCTCACTTTTACCCTTCTGATTCTCTCCCCCATCTCACCAGGGGAGAGTGAGCGAGCGGCTATGTGGTGCTTAGCTGCCAGCTGAGGTTAAACCACAACATCTAGAGAGATTTTGTACCTCTTTTTTTTTTTTCCTTAAAGATAACATATAATACGCTACAAGGGCTTAAAGATTTTATATGCTTATAACCAATACTGCTAATAAAAATATCTTCCTGTCCCTGTCCTGTCCATAGACTTCTCTACCTAAGGGTTAAATTACAGTTGTTCACCTCTATCTCTGAACAGTCATACATACCAACTAGAGCTGCATAGTTTGAGAGAACTGAAAACTAGTATACTAGTGTATTTGGTGTCATTTATCTGTTTTCCTTATTACTTTTTCTACAT
This sequence comes from Fulmarus glacialis, assembly GCF_000690835.1. Taxonomy (NCBI): domain Eukaryota; kingdom Metazoa; phylum Chordata; class Aves; order Procellariiformes; family Procellariidae; genus Fulmarus; species Fulmarus glacialis. The sequence continues at coordinate 19,645 of NW_009217366.1, forward strand.
GTGCAGGAGTGAAAAAGATTGGTTTCCCTTGTTGCTTGAGCTTCTCCAGAACTAAAAACGAGATTTTGGTGTTGGAATGAGAACCCGGGATCGCCTTGGCTGGCGAACCCTGGAGATCTACCCTGACTCCAGCTGACTTTCTTTCCACTAACCCATAAAGCAGGGGAGGTCCTTCAAAGGGATATGGGAAGCGGGACTTCTTTTTTAGGCTGTCTGGTCCTTTAAGTTTGTATGACTTTTGGTAGCATGCCACCGCTGCCTTCCCACAGAGAAAGGAAAGTACTTCTAAGAGGGTTTTAAAAAATATTATTATTATTTTTTTAAATGAGATAGAAAGATGTGGAAATTAGTTTGTTTTTCAGCCTGATGAGAATCCAGTTTCTCATGATGAGTTAATAGTTTTGGATGGGGTGTCCTCGTTCGTTGAAATCTGCTCAGTGGAATCCCTCAATTTTTTGTTTTCACATGCAGTGTGCAAGGATCCTTTCAGATAGATAGTCTTTTGGAGATCAATAATAAAGAAGACACTATGTGCAGAACTTCATATTACCTCTTTTACCTTCAGCGAAAAGAAGCAAATGCCCTTTTATGAATGTGACAGATCTATGTGAAGAAGCAGATTCAGGAGATCTTCCTGACAAAACCTCTCTCACGAACAACACTTTGAGCTTCTTGCCCTCTGCTCAAAAGTTCTGCAAACTCAGCATTTTCAAAGAAGGGTTTCCCTTCAAGTCAGGCTGTGTATTTTGCAGAGGCCTCAGCTGCCAAACAGAACAAGGCACAAAAAGGGGCATAGCTCTTGACCCCTTAAAATCAGGCATAGGATTTCAGTAGCTGAAGAAAATACCTCCTAACTACGCTCCTAACTTTTCTCTAGAAATAAAACCTCACACTAACTTTAACTGGTGAATTACTAAAACAAAAAATCTGTGCTTAAAGCAAAGGATACTTGAAGCTGAAGGTTACAATTTAGAATCCTTAAATTTTTTTAATCCGTTAGACGTTGTAGGAAGAAACCAATGAGGTTAGAGTCTTGTCTTCTTTTACAGGCTCAGGTTCAAAATGTTTGGGAACAGTGAAAAGTAAGGCAAATAGGGCATGCATGTGCATATGTGTGTAAAAGCATGAAAACGGGAACTGCTCAAGGCTCTGCAACTAGGATCATGGACAGGCCCTACAATAAAATAAAAAAAAAGGAAAAGAAAAAAGAAGGAAAAGAAAGCACTACTTTAGATGCCAACTATTGGTTATCTGCACTGCTAACACAATAGGTCCAGTGTTTTCAGTGGACACTGTCAATGTTCTTAGTCTTAAATTAGAGCAAGCAGCTGCTTTAGTGTACAGCTGAGCGTGACATAAGCCTGTGTAAACACTTTCCTCTGCCACATTCTTCTAAGTGGATGAGGGTTGTATTTTCCTCCCCTCATGTAGAATAATCCTCTTCTCCAAAAGTTCAGAGTAACTCTTTAATCACACTTCAATTCTGCCACTAGAAAGCAACCAAAAGAGCAAGGGGACAATACGGTTTGTCAAGTGGGTGTGCGTATCGTGCATCAAAATGTCTACTTTTAAGGCTAGCAACCTTGACAGCATTCCACAAACACATTATCCCTGTTTCTGTGAGTCTACATTTTCCAGTGTCAACACGCTTGGCAGATTCCAAAGTCAGTTTTGATAGCAGTGATAGGAAATCCCTACTTCTGGTTCCTACAGGTTTACTACATAAAATAATCATAAAGCATGGTGATACATGTCTGTACTTACAAAGAAATATTATACTGCACGAAACAATTGATTTGGTTTCATAAAATTCCTTGCTGTCCTCACATTTTAAGTAGACTCAATTACTGAGGATTTTTAAAAGTGAAACTTTAGAACTGCATAACCAACACTGGTAAAATCTGAAAATCCTAGTAGAATTTACAATAAACATCTCCCTCCCTTCTCCTCTACCCTTCAGTTTTCATACACTTTTTGGGGCACCTACAGGTCAGGCAGAGAAACTTGAGAACATACTGCAACAAATGAGCAACAATTTCCACAGTACCAAAATTATTAAGCTGAAACCATGACATTGATTTGCATGAAAAGGCAGCTGACCTCCATCTCATGACTTACTTTTAAACCAAAGAACTTTGAAGCTGACAGACAAAGGCAGATAAATTGCCCTATCTTCTAATTTTCAGTTAAAACCTGTGGAGATGGGAGAACTCACAGCAGAGTTGCTCAGCTCCTTTCCTCTACTGTAGACAGACAAAACGGGCAGCTGTGGACAACACTGACCAACAGAGAACACTGAGAATTCCCAGAAAAGCTGCAGCAGAAGTGACAGGTCACAGGAAAGACCCCGCGAACGAGGAAACTGTCCAAGCAGACAGTTCAATATCATATTGCCCAATTCTGACTCTTACCTCTACATGCTACCTCTTTAAATGCACTTCCCTTGAAGAGGGACCTCTAATTTCTGTGGCATGTAATTCCTCTATTGTTCTGGCCCTGTAAGACTGTGCATCTTACTTCTTGGTGAGTTGTCTTCAGGTTGTGAAGGATGGTGGCCAACAACTAAACAATGGTGGGAAGGACAGAGGAAACGCGCTTGCAATGGAAAATAGTTTCGACTAGCCTACCTGAAACAGAGGAGCAACTCTGACACCAATTAAAAACTTGGCTTTCTGGTATCGTCTTACACCATCACCACCCTGGTCACTTCTTCACAGGTTTATTTGGCTCTCGGACAACTGGGATCCACACAGCGGAGTTACAAAAGTTCTTCAGCTGCTAATCTATACGCTTTTTGTTGATGATTCAACCTCTATAGCACGAATGTTGTTTCACAAGGCGCTCTTTCTCTGTTGCCAAGTTCAAGAAAATTTATAAACCAAGAGTACAAACTCCATCTACGAGTTGTTCAAGTTGTAGAAAACTGTAAGTTTAGGTGAGAACAAAAAATATATGCAGGCTGGTTATTGCTTTCGAATTCTTGGTTCTGTTATATGCATTATACGTGGCTGTATTTTCTTTGCAAGAAAGATGTTGATCAATCTCACTGCTTACAGGTGCACCAAAGCCTGTCACCCTGCAAGGAAACAAGTCTCTGGCATGCAAAGGTACAGGCATGGATCATCCAGTCCAACCTCCTGCTCAAAGCAGGGCTCACGTGGCATTTACAGCGGGATGCTCAGGGCCTTGTCCAGCTGAGTTTTGAAAGTCTCCAAGGCGGGGGATGCCACAGCCTTTCCGGGCAACTTGCTCGTGTCTAGCCACTGTGATTTTTTTTCCTTAATGTCTAATACAACCTTCCCTTGTTGCAGGTTGTGTCTGTTATCTCTTGTCTCATCACTGTGCACCTCTGAGAGGGGTCTGGCTCTGTTTCTGTAACTCCCCTCCTCCTTTACGTGGGGGCTTACTGTTATTAAATCCTGCCTTAGCCTTCTGTTTTTCAGGCTAAATGAGATCATTTCCCTCAGCCTCTCCTCACGTGCCACGTGCTTCACCCCCCTAACCTTGTTAGTGGTTCCTCCGCTGGACTTGCTGCAGTTTTCTGACGTTTCTGGATGGGTGCAGAACTAGACACATGCCCTAGATGCGGCCTCATGAGTGCTGTGTAGAAGGGAATAATCCTCCTGATCAGCTGATACTCTTCCTAATGCAACTCAGTATGCACAAGACACTGCTGACTCATGTTTAACGTCTCCACCAGACCTCCAAGATAATTTTCGGTAGAGCTGCTACTTGGCCAGCTGGTCCCCTGTCCGTACTGATGCTCAAGGTTGTTTTGTCCCAGGTGTTGGACACAGCACTTCTCTTTGTTGAACTCTTTGAGGTTTCTGGCAGTCCAGCACCGCAGATCGTGCCAAGGTCCTTGTGAATGGCAGTCCTGCCTCCAGCTGAGTAACTGCTTCCCCCCAGTTTCGGAGAATACCAGTCAAACGTCCATTCCAGTCAGCTGGTTCATCCACCCTGCAGCTCCTGCAGTGAATTCAGCTCCTGTAGCTAACCATCTAGTTCAGAAGAAGCTGAGTTTTTGAAAAATGCTGGCAGCACAACTATGGTAGTACTGTGAACTGAGGAAAGCTGCCGTTGGGCAGCATTTAGATTTATGCTACTGAACCCACCAACAGAAGAATACTGGACACATAAGGGTTAGTTCAGACACATCTATATGAGGCACATATTACGGTATAGGCAAAATCCTGAAGAACTGAAGAGCCATGAAAACCCTCACAGAATAAATAGAAGCAAAAGGCCTATGAACTAGGAAGTGAAGTGAATTAAGAGAGACTAGAACACAGTTTGTTTTGTAGTCATGAACCTCGTCTCCCATCTGGTATTTATGCTACTCACACACAGACACACAGACACAAGTGCATGTATATATATATTTCTACCCTCTGAATTTCAAGGCACACAGACAGTAACAAGTCATCCAGATTTTAAAAGCAGATAAAGTATTTCTTTAGACACTTTTCAGACATGTGCAGGCAGTTATCAGAAGAGGGGTTTTTTTCTTTAAATCAGATTGTTTGCCTCAAGCATACACAGAAAAGGTTTACAATTAAAAAAAATTCCTTATGATGCAGAGAAGAATTGCTACAAACAGTGGTAGAGAAGAGATTGTTCTGCCTGGTAGAACTAGTGAACCTGCAGAATAGAGGATTGCTCAATGGGGCCAGCTACAGCATTACCTGCCAAGTCAGCCATTCTCACAGACTGGGAACTAGCAAGCGTGAGACACAGCCAGTTGGCTTTGGCGGAGTATTTATGGAGGATGCAGAGGCTTATTTACTGAATAATCTGGAGACCATCTGGTGGTATCCAGTGACAAGAACACTGAGCTGAAAGTGGAAAAGCCTGAGCTCTATTTCTGGCTCTGCCAACTATTCTCTGTGACCTCTGGTGGCTCAGTTTCCCCAAATACAATTTAGGAAAAAACCCTACTGTCGACTCTAGGAAATTTTGAGATACTTCAATAAGAATCATCATTTATTACTATTTTAGGATATCAGTAATCACTTCAGAGTTAATTTTTGGAATATTATTTTGAATCTGAGTTTTCCATCTGTATTAACAAAAAGATTATACCAGTCTCAACAATGGTAGTAAATAATTTGGGGTTAAGTCAAAAGTTTTCCAAAGAATTTCAAAACAAGCTGGACAGTTTTCCTAACTGTCACATTTCTAAAATAGGTCTTTTTTTTTTTTCTTTAGAAAAAAATGCACATCAATCAGGAGAAGGGAAGATCTATACATCTTATAGGACCTTCCACACACCCAACCTAATGCTCACTACCATAACTGAGCTGACAAAAGAATAATGTAAAATATTGCCGAGTTCTGAACTTGTACCATCTTGCTGAATCTTTAAACTAATAATCTGTAGGGGATAGGGGCAATGGAGTAACCAGATCAATACCCACAAGACATGTTGATTCCCTTCACCACCAATCTACTCTGTTCAGAAGGCCACAGACTTTCTGAAAGACAGCAGTCCTTGTAGGTGGGCTTTCTTAGAAGTATCGCTATATTTGCTTTCTTTTCTCCAAACTCCATTAACGATTTACCATGGAGATAATGTTGAGAAAATCTCCGGATGACTAAAAACTAATCCGGATCCTAATTCAAGTCAAAAAGAAAACTTCTGCTGCAAGCAAAAGCCTGCTATCCCTATTTAAAGAGTTTTGCTGGATTCTCCCACAGGTGATAACATAGTGAAAGGAGAGAGTTTCTGCCTACCAGGAGGATTCCTACGCAAAGAAAGCCCAGACACGTCCCACTTTCTTCTCACAGAACTGGTCACCCTTGTCTAATCTCCTTAAGTCATCTGGTGTCTCACTGGGGAAGTGCTATCTAGGACAAAGAAATCTGTAGGGATGCTGGCAAGAGTGGAAAGTGAATCTTGTGACCGAGCGCACCGGGGCTGGGCTGCTCAGGAAAACGATAATGTGGAGGAGCTCTATTTTTAATGGGGGAGCAGGAAAGAGGAAGAAAAGTAGGAGGACCAGACCTCCCTTGGTGGGGAGGGAGAGGAAGAGAGAGAGGAAGGAAGAAATGCACTTCTCTTCACAGATACATGGGTCAATACCTAAACACGTAACAATGAAGTTTAAATTTAAACACTGAGTTATTTTTTCTACAATGCTCCTGTATATGATAGTTCCAAACCATGACCTTTCTTTGCTGATGCTGGAAGAGATCCAAGATACTTCAGGAAGAAGTTGGGTCTTCAGGTAAGTAGATTAACTTTTATGTAATATGTAAGATTTTCCAGACAATGTGTGGATTGGAAAAAGGCTTCTGTCGACATCCATGTTTCTTAGGAAGTGGAATAAAAATAGTCAGAGGCCGTAGCAACTAAACTGAGTCCCGGAAAGTCAGCATTAGACTTCCAAAATAAAAATAAGGAATACTGTTTGGAAAGCATTTCAATGGGAGAATTATACAAATTTATAAAATGGAATCTATTTTCTTGTACTGCAATCACACTACTGCCTAAGCCTGCCTGATACTGTGTATTTTACAATGTTTTGCAAGCTTTACAGTTCAACCAACCCTGCTGACAGGGGAACAGGAAGGAGGAAAGTCCTTTATTATTCACTCAGTGGGCTGAAAAGAAGTCCGTATGAGCTAGAAGGAACATCATTAAGAGGTTAGTAGAGACAGGCAGAATTTTTTTAAGCCACCTGCTTGCTTATATTCTTTTTCCAAAGGACTTTTAAAATTCACATTTTAAAGTCTGTTTATCCTAATGTATTTTGTATACGTTACAAGAAGATCCTATTAAAGGAAGATGACAGTCTTTCAACCTATCTATTTTCAACTCTGCTAAACTAAGACTAGTACAATGGATTTTTGTTGACTGGATGAATGTGTAAATCCATTTCCACGTCTTGAGAAATAATTCTGTACCACAAAAAAATAACGCTACAAGTCATTATCACTTACTGTTGATACAGTATAAAAACATATAAAAAGCGTACTTTTCCTTTTCCCATCTCTTAGTTCAGTTGAAATTTCAGTGTCTGCCTTGAAAAACTAAACTTGAAACAAAACAAACACGCTCCAAATATTCACGGAATTTTGGTTAAGTTAGTAACAGTACTGAATAAACAAAAAATTTTAGCTGTTATCTTCAGATTTCCTCACGTTTTTAATCAATCTTTTAACTTTTGTAGCTAAACTGAACATTCTTAGAATAAGGTTTTGCTTTTGCCCATAAGAAACTTAGGACTATGCTATGAAAATTGAAATTATACGTGCAGCTTTTATTGAAGAGCTGTCATGTTTGAAGAAAGCATACCTTCAAACTACCTAGCTATGAACTGAATAATCTCATCTTGAAATTCATTAAGTGTTCAGTAATCTGAAAAGCACTAGACTGCTCGTGTCTTATCTGCAATAGGGAAAAGCAGAGCTCTGTTGTAATTCAGTGAACCTCAGTGATATCACATTACACTTATATTTGTGAAACAGGTATTTACTTTCACATACAAAAGTGCAATCTAGTACTACAAAATGAAAAAAAAAGTTACTAATGTAGTTATTCAGACATCAAAACAAGTTTTTAAAGACTGCTTAGAATATACTAAAAATATTAAACCGTCAGTTCCATGCAGGACGGAAGTTTTAAAGCATTTCTTTCTGTAAATTCCCCTCCTGCAACAACAATCTTCCCCTACTTTTAATAGCATAGCGTGAAAATGATGGCTATGCAACCCTGTATTCCATACCACCCACAATCATCTTGGCCAGCCCAGGACAACGATGAATTCATACTATATGAAACAGACCTACAACAGTATATCTCTTCTTGGATGAAAATGGAGCTCAGGTATGTCGGAGTACATTGATTGGCTCTTGATGCCACTGAAGTCGCTGGCAGTTTTGTCACTGGCTTCAGAAGAGCCAGCCTCCCAACTAAAAGATATGAATGGATGAACTGCACCTCAGCTGAATAATTTTTCAAATAATAACTTGAAGCATGTCTGTTTAGCTGTTAAGCTCTGCCTAATTTAGAACAGCTATTGAAGGTTATTTTTGTTTTAACATACCGTTAGATCTCATGTTTTCCATATTTTGTAGTAACAACTTTCCACAACAGCTATCCTCTTTCCGTGTTACATTCATTTTATGAATCACAAGAAAAAGGGACACCGAACAATTGTAACTAGCAGCACACACTTCAACTGAACATTTTATGCGGATGTACATGTCAAGAACTATCTTATTGTGGACTTAATGATACGTAGTTAAAATCATAAACCTGGAAATGTAATGTAAGTTGTTACATGCTCTACATCCTTTCAGTTTTTAATATATATTTAAAAGGATACCCAATTAAAACACAGTGATTCATAAATTTGTAAAACTAGCTAAGAATGCTGTAATTTTTCTATTTTAAAAGTTATTCTTTTCTTTAGTGACTGTATTCTAAAGGTGGTTTACTATTGATGAGACCTTAGAACAGAGGCAGTCACTCTAAATCTCACTGGCACTGGTGATGCTACACACCAGCCCCAAACCATATGCTGTTCTCCAGCAAATCATACTCTATGTTGAAGATACTGCAGTTTTAAGACAGGCTCTTTGGATAAGGTACAGTATATAAAATATCTTCTTCCACAGTATGCTCTAGGAAATTATCTCCCTGGGCTAAAAAATAGTTATAAACTATTTTTATAGTTATAAACTATTCCCCCTCAAATTAGCCATGTAAAATTTGAATTTGCATATACTTCTGAAAATCAGTATTGCACACTGTGCACAATTAGAAGGATAGAAATCAAGGTATGTTATGCTTGACTGAAGCAGGTTGGCAGAAAAGCCCATACAAAAAAATGAAAGGACTAAAATGAAAGCATAACTAGTCGATACAAACATATTACAAGTAGTTGAAAAGAGCAAAGAGATACATTAGCAAAAATGACACAAGATCCACTTCTATACAAAACACTGTTCAGAAGACACTGTACACCTAGCCCAGATAGGTTCAAGTAGCAACACGCTGGGGCAACGTTGCATGCGACGTCCTGCACCTGGGTCCACCATCACACCAATTGGTTTGCAAGAATTCCTTGCTTAAAACTTATGAGCAGTAGATCTTCCATTCTCCTTTAGAAGGAAAAATATCATGCAGCACTCCACTGTTCTTAAAACATATACTGTATCCAAGGAGAAAGGTTATCTGCAGCCATAAGCATAATATGTGACCATAAGCATAAAATGTAAATGTTACATTTAAATTTCAGTTGTAGCCTAACTTATTAAACTGTTTAAGCCCTACTGCAATGTATGCTGTCTCCTTAGTTTGGTTTCCTACGGAAAGGAGACTTACGCTGTCATTTCACCTACCTGACAATCAACCATGCCTTCTACCTAACTATGGAACATATTGGCCAGTTCCAACCAAATGCCACAAAAAGGCAGAAGACTCAAAGAAGGACTCAAAGGCTAACAAGAACATTGCTGGCTGGAGGAAGCAGTTCGTTCAACACCTCCTTACTGAAGGGAAATTTTACCGTGATCTCAACAAGTTATCTGTTTGCTGACCAATACGCACGGTTTGACTAGCCAGTCAGCACTTACCCACCAAAAGCTACCCTGACATGCCTCTTGCCCAGCTGGAAGGGGACTGGGACTACTCTGCGGAAAATCAAGCGATAGGAGACCTGAAGGAGAAATGGGCTATTTACGGTCACTAGAGGAGTAGGCTGGGCATCTACAGTACATCCACAGGCAACCAGAATTTACCAGCTCCATTACTTATGGAACAAATTACAATTTACAGGACTGAGAACAACATTTAGAGCTCCTGGTGAAGATCCAAAAGCACATTATGCGAGTCACATACCTGATTCTGCTTAAGCTAAGAGGAAAGGCAGGAGAAGGAATGGAGGAAACAAGATTAAGTTACTTGCTGGAATTGCACAAGAGATCAGTGCTGACTGCCAAAATATGCCTCCTTTTCCAACTGCGGATTATCTACTGCCTCAAACTATAGCTCAAATGCTAATGCTATGTACCAAGGGTGGCAATATAAAATTATGTTATATTTGTATAATATTGATATACAGCTATATTGAGTGACTTTAATATTATGTACTCTAATGATATTGTATAATATATACTATATAAAACTTGCAAAACCCTTCCCCCAAATGTAAGAAACTTTTACAATGACCATAATAATGATGATCACAATAATTCCATATAACAAATTGAAGATATAAACCACAGCTTTATCAGCAGCTTCAGCAAACTCAGAACACAATAACTCTTTGGGCTTGCTATTTAATGGGGACCTCTGTAATCAAAGACATAAAAACCATGGCAGTCCAAGATAAAGTCAAAATTAGATTTAAATTGGATTTCTAGACCAAAGTACCCACCAGAGATCTACTACACTTACTGCTATACTGTAAAATGTTTTAAAACTGCTTCCATGGCAGCAAACATTTATTAACTTGAGGGAATGTTCCCATCCCATGAAAACAAGTCTTTGTTTTAGAGGGTGTTCGTTTCAAAAGTGCAGAATACAACATACTTTTCCAGCTTACCCGCAAAAGTCAATTCATACAGATAATCAGAAATAGTCAGAAGTTAAAATTTAGTTGAGTCCTAATGAACATGGCTTGCTACCACCACTTGCTATCAGTCACTAAAATTTTCAAGATACGTGGCAAGTGAAGACCACAAGGGTCAAAATAGGGCAATGATAGAAAAAAGCGCCATCTAACTACAGAACAGAATAGCTAATAATTTTGAAGTCTACAACTGCATTTACAGTAAAGTTAAAGACAGAAGTTATTCAGTTCCATATTACATTTAAGGGCATCAGTTCATAGCAAACTATTTTAGTGTTTTCTTTTTGACACACAAGGTGTAAAACAGCATTTCTAAAATTCATCTACTAGAAAAGTGTAATTTCTGGACTAACTAAAAGCATGACTGGCTCTGTAAATTTGGGTGTTATTTTTTTTTCTAGCATCACTGCCTGCTGTTTGTCTGCTATTAAGCTCTTTTTTTTTTTTTAATACATTTTGATACTTTTACATAGACACAGGCCATGCTTCCAGCTCCTAAATGACCTGCAGTGCAATTTACTGTAGTGTGTACTGTACAAAGTTCTTTGGTATCCACAGGAACAGTTACCAACTGATGTGAACTTCCTTCCCTAAAGAGCTTGTTTTGAATAACAAACTACTCCAGGGGGAAATATATTATCTTGTCTAATCAAATGTTCAAGTGAGGCTCATTTCATTCCAGGGTTTTACTATGTGTTGTGGAAATGTGTGTGACACTGACCTTTAATTAAATCTCAACCTTAAAGGAAGACAGTAAAAGCTTAGCAGCCCAGCCTGCACATATGAGTTTAAAGCTACATTTAAATGGTCTAAAGAATTAATCAAAATCTTCTATTTTTTAGTGAATGTGTTCTGTAAGATACTTGCTTTCACGTAATCTGTATAAAAGGGTTTTCGTAAGCATCAGTAGTTATTTGTTCTTACTTTGTACAGTCAGCTTTAAAATACAGATGTTAAGCATACCACCTGACATACAGTTTGTATTATCAACATGCTTCCTTTTATCCAAGCGTATTTATTCAGTGTTTTTTGATTAGCTAAAAATGTTCCACACCGAGAAATATGTACTTTAGACAGAAAACAATTCAACAGGACAGCATCACATACATGCAGGGCAAAAGTTCATTTTTCGCGTCAGAGAGCTTGTGTCAGGTAAAAATATAACTCGGCCTCTTGTGATGTCCCCCCAGGTGGCACGAAGCAGAAACAGCCAAGCCATACCTGAGAGGCCTTCTGCTGAGAAGACACCTTTGGGGGAGTCTCCTGCCCAACTCCCACCAGGGAAGGAAAGGACAAGTCAAGGACAGGAAGGAAAGAAGAGGAAACCAAGGGAGATATTGGGGTGCTTTCTTCAGCATCCCCTTTCCTTCGCCTCCACCATCCCACAGCAGACGTCCCTAGACAGGAGAAGAGAGGATCTAGCACGCCCATGAAGAGTTGGGAAAGCAGAGAAGGAAAGTCTTGCTGACACTGTGAAAAGCACTAATAAAGAAGGAAATATTCTGATGAATTACTCAAGTATACAGTGCTCATCATGTGTATCCATGAAAAAAAAATCCTACATAATTCCTGTGATTAAACAGGTATCGATACGGAATTTCTGCCATTTCTTCCAGACAATAAATGACCTTATAAATATTAACAAGCACTACAATAAACAACATGTCAAAAACTGGTTCAACATTCAGGTGTTACTATACTTTTGCTGTACTGGTCAAATACTATTTTTATAGTCAACACTTCACACATGCACATAAGGTACAAAGGTCTTGGTAAATCAGAATAAATCAGAATAAATCCCAAACAAATACTTCATTTTTTTGCAACTGATGGAAAACAGTTGTGTTACATCCCTTGAACATTTTCTGCATGTAAAGTGAAGAGTCACAAGTTTAAGGTAGATAAGCTCTCCAATGTACCAAAGCTGTATCTTTAAAAATGTCTACATTTCAAAAATATTTAAAATTGTTCCTAATAATTCAGTTCTAAGTTCACTCTGTTTGTTCTTGACATATTTTTGACATCCATTCATGTAAATGGGAAAACAAGCTGGTTATTTCTCTTCCTCTCTTACCTATTGTTAATTTTCAGTTCTAGCTGGCTGCAGAAGTTAATTCTAAGTTGGCGAGCTTTAAATTACCTTTTCTATCTACCACTTTGCAAACCTTCTTAGAAACTTATCCTGATCTTAAAAATAAAAAATAATAAAAAAACCTGCTTAAATCACACCTTTAATTTTGAGTTAAATATGAAATCTTCTTTTTTGGGTAGTTATTTTGAAGAATAAAGTAACAATATTGGCTCCTATTGATATATTATTGTACCAATTTTGAATACATTTTTGTGTATTTATATTTTAGATAATTTGTGTTTAGACACAGATGGAGGGTAATTTTATTCTAGTTTAAAGATGCTTGAATTTTTTTAACAAACCCGGTGACAAACATGCTCATGCCAATATTTACTTCACATAATTTTAAAAAAGTGAACTTCCTTTCCCCGTGCCTCTTTATATGCTCAGGAAACATCACTGGGACATTTTCCTTGTGATAACAGAGCATTCGGATTGAACATGGAAACTAAGGTAAAGAATGGCAGTAATAGAATTTAAAACCAATTACGAATACTGCTAGAAGCAGAGGAGCATTCAGCGTGCCTCCACACAATACCCGTTATTTGAGTATTCAGCTAAGATGGTGTCTGTATTTTTGTAAAGATGGATATATTCTCTTTCCATTTTTTCAAGTTACATAAATCCAGGTTGAAACACAAGCAGGAGGTTTTATTTCTTCCTTTCCTTTTTTCCTCCATGAGAAAAGATATGAAATCATTTAATGCTTGAGCTAATACAGGTGCAGATACCGGAGGTCGTATTTTATCATTTTTAGCAGGAGTTGAAAAGTTCAACTGAAAAGCTTCACTGGACTTTATGAAGACAAAACATTAGAGCATATCATATTTGCTCGTGATTCACCTCCTAAACAACACAATTTAGCTTAGCTAAATTCTGAATTGACCTCAGGCTTTTTAAATGTATACATTAAACACAAGTGTGCTTCTTCGATAGCACCTCGTAGCTTGTGAAACTTCAGGAGTTTCACTGCTGAGTATGAGTAAAATGGCCTTATTCTTTTTGAAACTCCTATTGAGAGCAATTTCCCCTGTAGCCAGCCATAGGCTCTCTCTTGTTATCAGGTAACAGCTTATACAAGCACAGGCTGATAGAAATGGGTTGATGATTCTCTTTTCGTAGAAGCCTCTCCTAGCTTACAGAAAGAAAACCATCATGCATTCTGGCAAGAAAGGCAATGTGCTCTCTCACACTTGTTATGGTGCAACTAGAAAAAACTAAATAATGGCTAATAGGGGAATCTTACTGGCACATAAGGCAAAACTTTCACCTGAACAACAGCCACGATTAATTTTTTCTTTTTAGTTAATCTATTTAAAAATGAACCAGCATAGTGCTGATTGGCATATGTTGGAAAGTAATCCCTTCTGGAAATGACTTCTTAAACCTTAACTTAAGACGGCTTCTGCAGGGTTACACCAGAGGTCTTTCTAGCCCACTGTCCTTTTTCCAACAGTGAATGCCCAACAAGACATGGGCAAGGACAGGACAAGCATATATAACAACACTTCTCCCCAAAGAGTCTTCCAAGACTTCTTCTCAAGAACTGGAGCCAAACAGGTTTTCTGCATACTCAGGAGCCTGCAGTTGACTTCTGTTTTGCGAACTGTCCCATTTCCCCCAAGGGCCATGCAAACTTTATAAAATAGCTTCAATTCTACATACTGTCACTGACATGGCATGCACTGGAACAATGCTCCATTCTTACTTTACATCCACAGGAACACTATTACGCTGGCTCATCCAATACCATGGGAACATGTAAACAGAATTTAAACATATATACCTATAGGTACCCTCCCCTGCCATGTCTTGTGTGGTCAAATGACCACTCACGGGATTTTTGCATACCTATCTATCATGTTTTCAGTAAAGACAATATAGCAATAGAGTGGAAGTGGCTTGCAGTTTTGCAACAAAGCCAAGAGAGAAGAGTTCTTGTTACGTGAGACTCAAACAGCTATGAAGTCTTTTGTATACTGGAGTTCATGTGAGTTGATTGCTTTTGAAAGGTATCAAACTAAGCCTTAAAGCTCCAGTCCACAAAGTTAAGTTTAGAAATAACTGCAGTGAACGTAGCTGTGTTTACTTATCCAAAAGGGCAAGGGTGACAGACCTGTTCTTATACCACCAAACCTCTGCAAGAAATGTCAGACTTCACATCAGAAAAAGCAAAACCAACACACTGCACTGGGTTTCTTCTAACACACAGATTTCCAGTGGCTTTTGGTCTGACCATAATCTGTGACCATAGATACAGAGGTGGAGGAAGTAAACCTGCTTGTTCAGATAGCCATCACCTTCCCATTATGTCCTACCACTTGTTCCCATCTCCGCTTTCTTCTTCCCCATTTTGTGTCACCCGCCCTCAGTTAAAACCACAGAAATTATCTGCACTAAGAATAACCCCTCCCTGCACCTCATTTGGTCAGGCCAAACAAACTGCTTTACCAGGACACAGCTGAGGGCACAGTATAGGCATAAAAATGGGAAAGCAGAGTGGATAGTGACGGGGGAGGGTTGGAGGAAGAGGAGGACGATGGCTTAGTCTGGCAGTGCCACAAATGCACATTAAACTACATAATAAGCACTCCTTAGCATGCATTCTCAGAGCAGCAATGTGATTCAAAGACTGATGACTTAAAATGTAAAATATAAAAACTGGGGAGAAAAATATTTGATGTAGGGAGAAGAAAACGGTATCACATGCACATAAGCATCTCAAAAAAGTAAATTAATTAGAATGTCAGTCAGCCAGTAAAATGCCCTCCAGTTTTGAAACCCACTCATCAGGTCCCAGCAAGAACCTACCCTGAACAACACTGGAAAAACCTGCCCAGAAATAGTATGCACTGACCCAACTCAGCCAGTCCATAAGTACAGCAAACAAAGAGTGCTCAGAGCAAAGGAGCTCTCTTACTAGAAGCAAATGCCTGGAATTCCCCCAGCAGTCCAGCTGACTGTCAGAGTCAGGATTTTCTCCTGATTACATCCTCAAATTCCACAGAGCAGCCCTTCATATACTGATTAACATACATTTTGTTTTAGATTTCCCTCTTGGTGTCTGGAAGCATGCAAAGCAATATGTTCTTACAAAAAAATAACCATCTAATGATACTATTTGCAAGGATGTTTTTTTTGTTGTTTGTATTTTGGAAAGGGAAAAAGGAAATGAAAACTTTGATTTACTGCATACTTTTTATCTCTGTATTTCCCCCAGGATTCAAAACCCTAAAATTTAGGTATGTTCACATCTATCACGTAAGCATGGATCAGGAATGGTATTAGCATGACGTTTGGCTGTACTTATAATACAGTAAGTGCGCTGTTCCTAATGATTACAGAACCAAAAAAAAGAAAGATATGCCTTTCAATGTGATCATCCTTTAAGTCAACAATATTGCAAGATGCTTTTCAGCAGTATTTCCCCTTAAATCCACTTCATCAGGAAAGTAGGGACTACATTTCATGGGCAAATGAAATGGGAGTTGCTCCTCCTTTCTACAGAATTTGCTATATGAGCAAGAGAACTAATGAAACCTGATTTCCTATGATCTGTGTCCGTAGTTCTTTAAACCTCTCACTAGCAAAATCACCAGCTCCTCTCAAGCCCCTCTTATGAAGACAAATGCGCAACACATCTCCAGAAAGCCTGCGGACTGCCAGGTGATGGCACTTGCCACAGGACTCGCACATGAACCTCCTTGCTGCCATAGCTTCAAGGTTACTCACCTGCCACCCTTCACCTGGAGAACTTTCCCTCTAATGCCACAAACTTGAGATAAACTCGTTTTATTCTCCAAGTCCTCTTTTGATTTCCACTTGCTTGAGGGCCTATGAACTGGATTTTCCACCCCACTGTTAGCCACCAAAGGTCCTAGTTCTTGAATAGATTAGAACCTTGTACAGAAATAGGAAAAGTCTTATACTGAAATGCATATATGTATGTCAGTGTACACATGTATGAAAACAAAAACTCCTGCTTGCTGCTTTTAATTTAAAGTACCTGAAGGCATGCTCTTTGCTCCTTCGCGCCTTTAGAGATAATACAGCATTACTTCCCCCAGCCATTTTTTTCTGCTTTTAGGAAAGAAAACGTTGGGCCCTGTCTGATTAGGAGATGTGGATAATTCTCCACCAGAAGAACAGAATCATCTGCATCTTTCCAGGATGTAGATTTAAAACAGTCAATACGTGGAAGCACAAAATAGTTTTGCATACTCTGTATTATAGTCTGCTACATTGTCTGAATAGCACCCTGGAAGAACATGCACTACTTAAGAGAAATTATCACGTCCGTTTATACAGCAAGGCCATGACAAGTCAGGCAGATAACTAATGAAGTCTCTAGACTAATTCAAGACATGATTATGGAAGCTTTAGTTTTGGAAAAGAAGTCCCAGGGGCTTTCAACCAACATGCCCATAGGACCTTTGTGAACAGAAAAAAGAGCGGCAAATGTGAAGACCAACTGACAGGAGCTTGTATCTTCCAAAGTCTTCCAGATTTTCCGAAGTTTTTAACTTGAGCATGAGGTGATTCATGTCACTGAAAATACAGCCTTAAAAGCACGAAACTGGGCAGTCGTATCTCAGTGTATTTGTGAGATGGTGATCCTTAAACTCACTGTTGTAGAATACCCTGAACATGTAGACTACCATACAACAAAGAGAGAGGCATTTTTTCCTCTCCTCAAGTTCATTTCCTCCCTCTGAAAAGACAGGCACAAGAATTAAATTCTGTAATTACAGCTTTTTAAATACAAAAAATTGTATTCGGCTCCCTTTCCCCTTCAGTTTGGAGTGTTCTCTTTTCAAGAGTATACATACTCAGTTTTCTTTGTCTCCTCTTACTCTTGATGCTCTCCTCCATTTGTGTATTTTTTTTAAGTTCAGTTCCCAAAACCAGACACAATACCCTAGCTGAGGACTCACCAGTGCCAAACAGAATGGCATAATTACTTCATGTCTTTTTGTACAACAGCCTTGTTAATGCATCCCAGAATGAGTTAACTCATTGTTTGTGGTCCATTACTACAACAAATAATTTTTCCTGCACTATAAGCAGTTTTTTTGCATCCTGTATCCTCTTCCATCCCCTTTCCTAGAGACTTTCTATTTGTTCCCGAGAGGCTGCCAGAAGTGGATGACTGTTTGGCCTGTTGGAGACAACCATGTCTGACAGACTTAAATGTACAGATTTAGTATTATCAAGATCCTATAGCAACTTGCCCTTAATTCTTTGAACTGTTAAAAAAGCTGAGAAGTGAAACAGAATGGAGCTACTCTCTTTGAAGTGTACCAGTCACAATTGATAGAGAAAATAAGAGGAACAGAGATAGAGGTTTAAAAATGAAGAAAAGCCAATCAAAAATATTTTAAAAGTAAAAAGATGCCTTCTCTAGTAGCCACTCCTTCTATTTCTGCTCCTTTAATCATAATCTACAACTCTTTTTCCCACAAACCACAAGTGTTGAATCATGGAAGACCTAAATTGACATAAAAATAACAAAATTCTGCTACTTGCAGCATTTCCCCAAGGGAGATCAAAAAGTTCAAAACATTTTCTCTCAGTGACACACAGCATTAGGAACTGTGAGGGGAAAAAAAAAGTGGTGTTTTGGTATTTTTAAACATTTTATTTCTCTAATGAGAAGGGTTCCAAACAATAGTCTTTTCTGCTAAATCAGGCAAATCGATTAAGGAATGATGAGCAGATTTGAAAGCACAAATGTCCTTCGTGGTACTGTAAATATTGCTTCTCCAAAATCAGGCTGAAGACCAATTTCTTTTCCATTTTAAGAATAAAAATAAAGTGTGTTCTCCTTCTGCACAGAAGAAAATATTAGTCATGGTAGATAATTTGAAAAATGCTTTTTCATAAGGGTTACATGGCAGCGTAGCAAATGAGAAGACTTGTCATTACACATGAAAGAATAAAAAATTGAATGCAATGGATTTTTTGAACAAACTAGTCAAAATGTATGACAGATCTGAAAATACCAGAGAAGAATAAGGATCACTGTCATTAATAGTACTCTTTGGGCTCTGCTAATGTTGGTACGGAGACCTTCACGCATATTCCTCTTACCTGCAACTGTGTTCAAGTTCTCTTGGAATTATAAAATAATCTACTTTAATTCTATAAACATATCAACTCAGTGTCCAAAAAAAAGCAAACAGTGTTAGGAATTATTGGAAAAGGACTAGAGAATGAAAAAGAAAACATAATGCTACTGTATAAATCCACAATGTACCTACACCTTGAATACTGCGTGCAGTTCTGGCCTCTCATTGCGAACAGGTAAACTAGTGAAACTAGAAGATATATGAAAGGGCACTAAGAATGAGCAAAGATATGGAACAAGCCCTGTGACAGAACCAGTTAAATAGACTCTTTAAGCAGAAAGATAAATATTTGGAGGGATATGATACGCAATGAGAAGGGCAATGTGGAAAAGATGAAATATTTCTAATAGACAAACCAGGGAAGACCAGGGAGTAGCAGGCTTGGGGAGGGGGGGAAGGAGGGAAGAAAGAAAAATCAATCAAGTGGTACTTCCTCATACAACACATACTTAAACTGCAGAACTCACTGCCATAACTGAAAGTTCACACAGGTTGGGGAAAAAAAAAAAAGATGAATTCCTGGAAGAAAAGTCCACCAAAGATATTAAATATAGAAATACCACTCCCAGTCAAAAAACACTTCAGCCATAAATCTATCGTGACTAGGAGAAGAAATGTGGGAAATATTACTGTACACTTGCCCCATTCTTAAACTCTTTTTCCAGTTTCACTATTGGCCCTGGTCAGACATGAGATTCCGTGCTAAGTGAACCCATGATCTGAGCTGGTACAGTTTTCCTATGGTTTTACTGAGCTGTGCAAATCAATTTAAGGTAAATTATCTAAGACTCTGTGCGTGAAACTTTTCCTTCTGCACAGAAAGCTATGCTAGTGCAGCCTACTGTTCAGTAAGCCTTTTAAAGATATTATTATTAAAGAAAATCACAATATGAAAATGAATCACAGTGATTATTGAAAAGACCTACTGTTCACAGCTTAATAGCATCCAGAGAACTGTCACTTATCTGAAAAAGATTTTGCTTATTTCAAGTTTTGTGCCAATCTTTAACCTACACAACTTTTCCCACCCCCGAGAAAATCCATAAAAGTGCTCACCGACCTCCCAAATATAAATTTAACAGGGAGAAATGATTCGCTTGTTTTGTTTTTCAATTGAAAGTATTTGTGATTTTGATATTAATATCACTGCATAACCGGAAGTTCAGCTGCATGAATGCTGTGCTAGCAGTACATTAACAATGCATTTAGGTCCACATATATGCATACGTTTAAGCATTTGCAAGATTAGACCCCAGGGGACATAGGTCATTAGGATGACTTCTGTACTTATGGAACATTATACTTCTTGCCAGGCTTTCATTCATTGGTGAGAAGAATCAAAACTTGCCCCGTTGAACTGAAGGCCAAGGGCTAAATCTAATCCCTTGTTTCTTCAAAATACAGTGAAAAACCTCTGCGGTTTGAATGGCTTGCTTTCAGAAACATCCAGGGCCATCTTCCTCTACTGATGTAATTTTTGATCTGCAGACTTCCTTTTTAATTACAATTTCTGACTTACGTATTCCCTGACTAATTACTCTTTCGGTCCTTAATGTGCCCACACTGTTGTTAGTTAGTTAGCACGTTTAGTTTGCTGCTGTTAAAGTTTAGAGAGAAATCCAGCGGTAACAACAACGATTAGAAATGATAATTCTAGGGTTGGAAAAATAAAAGCTCTAGTGTTCAATTAAAAGTACATTATCCTAAATATGCAAGTCTGCTCTTCCCAAAAGGAACAGGCAACACTGACATCCTGAGAAGGAAGGAGAAGCTAAAGTTCAAGTTAAAGGACACCTGCCTGCCAGAAAGAATATTCTTACTCAAACGTTTAAGGCTACAGATCCTGCCATGAAGCCTCCCTCTTCTACAATACCTGCTGAGAATATGATAATTAATGACATGGTTTCATCAGCAAGTGGAGATATTACCTGACCTCTTCCTCTATCCAATGACAAAATAGAAGTGACCGTATTTTGTTGCATAGTTTTTTTCATTTACATTTCTCCTCCGCCTTTTCTTTTTGCCTGGGGTTAGGAACTCCTCCAGGCACACAGCCCGCACCAAAGGCACTCTGGAGCTGACTGACAATCACGTCCTGCTGCTACTCGTGGTCAGCTGCAGTTCTGCAGGCAAGGGGTAGTTAGTTGTCTGTACAGAGGGAAGTGAGGATACACTTTCCCCTATTTTACTTAATCATTCTTTGCCTTTTCTTGTTTTCCTACCTGACAGTTCTTAAATTTGATATTATTTAGCTCCTCTGAAAGAAAGTATGTGGGTGTATGTTAAGAAAAGAATGATCTGCACAGCTCTGTCACTTAACATCCTATGGAAGTGAGGGTGGACGTGATCAAAAAGCGTTCACCAAATTAACAGAGATAAGAGGGCTTGCATATCTTTAGCCTATTTTATCTTGCTAAACAATTCCGCAGTTCAAAACAGTGGGATAATTATTTGCATTAAAATATGTTTAAGCCCTACTGACAGCAATAAGAAAACTCAAATGGAATGAATTGGCAGAACTGTCAGAAAACATTTACTTTTAAAAGATTTAAAAGGCAAAGTTCATCTCTTACGTCGACGTAACAGACAAAAATTCCAATATTCTTCTGCCTAAGGATAAATATCCTTTCAAAACATCCAGCATAGGTTTTTAAAACAAATACTAGTAGATTAATTACAAGAGTGCACTTTAAACCAACCAAAATTAATCTACTGATTTAAAGCAAGAAACCATAATCTGCATGCTTCAAGTGATAGCTGGCATGCTTACAACCAGAGGTAGCTCTGTTCCAAGAAATTATTGCAAGAGTTTCCAAAGTAAAAGACAATATAAACTTAAAATCGTGTTGTACAAATTACATTCTCCTCCTGCCTCCTTTTAAAGAGAAGGTCCTAGAACTTGACTACAACACTTGAATTGAATCTCTTTAACTACAGAAAAACAAATTATATGAAATAGGTGGCAGAACAAAACCATAAACATTTTACGGAAACTTTTAGCAGTTAACTGCAAATGTGCATTGTTCTTGCCTTTCACCTGCTTTAGAGTCCTATTTACATTTATCATAAAGAGCTTCTTAGATACTCAGGGGAAAAAATTGTTGATAATACTTCTTGGTTTTCAACTTATTTAGTTCATTGTATGCAAGGTATATATACAGTCTTCTGTTCACACAGTTTAGCTTGTTCTCTATTCCTCAGCTCAGGTTACTACCTTCTGCAAACAAAATATCCTGTCTGTTGATGCGGACTATATTGACACTAAAAAAGATAATCCACTGTTGACAATAAGTACAAGCAACAGATGAAGCTATGGAGGTGATGAAAAAAAATAAGCAAAGGTCTAAGCTGGCAATGCTCAACTGTTTCAAAAACTGAAGTTAAAATCTCATCACGTGCTGAAGAAAGGGGACGCAGCTCTTGGCTGTTGTGCAGATGAACACTCATTTCTTTGACACTCTACATAATGACACTACTATTATTTGAGTAGGTGATTATCCTCTGTTCCATAGGTCTCCACTGGCTTCAGTGACAATATGCATGCATATGATGATTTATCCCTGATCTGTATATTTTTATCATGGCCACCGAGGTCAAAAAAAGATTCTCCCTGACTAGTAAACACATTACTTTTACAGAGCACTCAAAAAATGGCAAAAGCAGTACATCAACCTGCTATCTTTGGCTTAAGAGATTAAAATAATTAATTGACAATGAGGACAATTGTGAAACACACTCTGCTATGTTTACCTTTTCTCTGGCTGTGATGGAAAATCTGTTTTAATGTAGTTTATAAATAATGACAATTCATTAAATATTTTACTACCCTTCCTCTGAAAACTCCCACTTGTGTAAGTCTGAAATGTCATCATCCTTGGACTAATTGGACAGTGTGTCTTCATTAAGAGTGTGGTTACCCTTTGCATGTATTTACATTTACTTTCATTATAATTCAGTTTGATTTACACATGAGGGAACAAACAAGCAAAGTTCTTGCAACGTTTTTAAGTGCATGTTAAGTCTTAATAAATGCATACTAATTTGTAATTAAATCTTCTAGAGATTTCAATGTAACTCAACCTAAGTGCTAAAAATTCCAAGAATTTCTTTCAAAAAAGAAAGACCTGTGGCCAGTACAAAGATAATGATAGTACAGGCTTTAACCTATCGCTTCCGCCTTTCTTTAATTTAAAATTAGGGTATACACTGAAAAATACCCAATGAACAAAAATATTCTAAAGCTCATAAATGATGCTGTAATACATTTTTGGTTCCATGAGGAAAATCAGTCACTCCCACTTAAAATGATAATTCAAGTTATTAGTCTTCCCGTTGCCATCAAATCAAATATCCAAATTTAGATGTAAAAATATTTTTATCCTTGTAAAGTGCAATAGAAGTATACGAAGTTTTCAGCTAAAATTGTAGCAAAAAGACGACAGAATGTGACATTTATTATTATTAATTTACAGTATTTGACTGGATGCTGGCTTGACTTTCAAAAAACCTCCAACTAATTTGTATTCATAGGTACAAAACTTGAAGTAACATCAGTAAATGTCAACAATTTTGGAAACTGTGGAAGTAATTTAAGTTTTAGCTAGCAGTAACAATAAATGATAATATCTTTCCAGTTTCACAGTGAAAATCTCTGTGTTTTGTGATGATAATAAATAAGGCAGGCTGGATAAAGTGTGCATACCACCCCACCATCTGGGAAATCAGATTCACAATATGAGATAGCAAACATTTAATTTGGTGTTACTATGATGATGTAATATTGAACGTAACACTGCACTTGATTCATAAGCAGCATTGTTCATAAGACTTTCTCAAATAATTGTCTTTTCAGACTGAAATTCATTACATTGTAAGCTACGCAAAACTATGTTCTAAAAAAGGCAAATACATGTGGGAAAGGTGAGCTTTTTCTGTATGTTTTGAAGTTGAATCTGTTCTTAAAAATATTGAGATGGAAGACCTAGAAACAAACACAGAATTTAATACCTGTTTCTTCTCGTTTTTTTCTGACTTCATCTTGTATTTGTTAACTGTGGATCATTTGTGATTATGCACGGGACTTCCTATGGCTCCCAATCTCAGTATTTCTACTGTTAATTGTTGGGGGCCTAAGTAGATCCCCGAACTCCTTTCCTGGGACACAAATTTAATTATTTACTTATCATTGGTATGAACTGTTAACGGTTGTGGTTCAGTGAGTTTGGAACAAGGGGAGGAAGAAATAGGTTGTTATACTTTTATTAAACGGAGCAGTGTTTTACTAAAGCAAAAACCTTACTTTATTTTTATGCTTGAACATAAGGAATTCCTTCATCCTAAAGCAAGCACACCCCAAACACAAATCATGTATTCTAAGCAAGAAATCCTGAGCCTCACAGAAGAGCTATACTTTACACAAACCACTTCAATTTTAAGACCCAGTTGTGTTTTCAGTAAAATCAGGGTACTTATTAAAGAACTAAAATAAAGGAATTAAAGAAAACAATGGTAGAATTTTATACTTTTGCAGTTCCAGTATATATTATCAATTTGACAAGTTTGGGGTTTTTTGGGTTTGTTGGTTTGGTTTTTCTTTCTTTCTTTTCTTCCCCCAAAATTGCCCTATACTTGTTTAGAGTACGATCCCACTTCTGGTTTTGTATTTTTGAAACTACATAGTTAACATAACGACTGATTATTTCTGAAAGTACTACTGGACTGATTGATCCATCAACAGCAAACTTAATGCTTACAGGGAATAAGAACAAAATAACACTAATATTGAAGTATATTCTTGATCTCACGAACGAAATGTTTATAATTTTGTACTTTAACATCGACTAATCAGAACATTAGGGACTCGGCTTGCCTATTTAATAAAAACCAGACACGCTTACGCTACATCTGTATGCAAACAGGTATTTCAGACAGAAGGAAAGGTATCACTAGACATCAGCAGAATCTGCTTTTAACATGAAAAGAGCTCAACTTCAGTATCTGCTGTTAATTAGTAGTTAGTGTACAGCATAAAAACAAGTGCTATCACAACAAAGAAATTTCATCTGTTACCTAATTGCTACTTCTCCCCAATATCCACTACTTTTCAATACCATTCCTCTTGACAATTTTAACCTTTGTGTGAAGACTAAAGAGTTGCCAACAACTACATTAGCATTCGTGGCATTTTCAGCTGCCCTTCTCTGACAGCCTTCTTCATTAGTTTTTCAAATGTTATTAATTCAGGGTAGTAATAATGTTGTTGGTCCTATACAATTTAATCATTATCTGGCCTTCCAGATCCTTTCCGCACTTGTGAAACAAGAACAAACGAAGAACTACCAGTGTGCATCTTAGATCACAAAAAAAGCAAATGACTTAATTTTTAAAAGTCTAATTGATTTGTAAAAGTTAATTTTGACTTGACACTGTAGTAACATTAAATATCACGATCACAGGTAATTATAAAAGCTTGTGGCTGTTCATTCTACCCAAAATGGTAAACAAAGCCTAAAGTAAAAATCTAGATAGAAAGAAAAACCAAGTGAAGCCACTGGAGTAGCAATATTCACCATATTCTCTCTTTTCTTTTATCATATTTTCATGTGAAACATAGTATATTTTCACACTCCTAAGAAACATGGAAATACTGCAAGTTATCTGAAAAATCGAAAAATGTAAGATGATGCTATTTTGTAACTCCTTTGGGCTACATCAAATACATACTACAGGGAAACGTAAACACGTTGTGGTCAAATAGGATATTGAAGTCACAGCATTAACTGCACAATCCAAGCAAGTTTAACCATGTATGAACCATATTTACCATGGTTTTAATCTTTTATTTAAGTACTTATTTTGGATAAGGATTTTCTACAGCCCAGCAACACCCCTCACTTGAGCAAGATTTCCAGTTGCTTCAAACATTGAGATACACACTGTGAAAACCAGCCATCACCAGGCATCAACACGAGTTCGAATTTGAATACCAGGTCTAATAAAAATTTGAAATGCCTAACGAAAGTCTACGTAACTTCAAATTCTGACCAAAAATATTTTTCTTTCTTTCTTGTGTCTTTACATTATGGATACAAAGTCCTGATTTTTAAGAAGAAAATGTGGAGGAAAATTAAAGTCATTAAATTGAACGCAAACTGCAATATCTGAAATGCAGAGCAAACCACAGACCAGATTAATCTAAAGCACTTTCCCTGTCAATGCCCACATTAACGTTTCACTTTTAAGAGCTAAATTAAAGAGCTTGCCTGATTGATAAAATAGCTTTAAAAATTATTTTTAAAACTCACATTCTAAAATCAGCACAAGGGACTACCATTTGCACAATTCACTGTTTTATGAAGGTTCAACAAAATACTTTGCCTCTCTAAAACATTCTGAGCAAAGAAAAACGAATCTTTTGAAAACTCTCCTCAAAACCTGGGTCAAGTGTTTACATGTTCTCTATTAAACAAATGATTCACATTCACTGGTAACTGGTTCATATAGCCAAACACTTGACTATATAGTTTGGAGGTAGCTAATTGACTACCTGCTATATACCTACACATAACTGATCAGATGAGCTTGATCGAAGACATATATTATGAAAAGCAACTTAATTTGACTACATTTTTGGGGGAGACAAAGGGTAAAGCAGCTTTGTAGTGCCAACAAAATTCAAATACTTTATTAAAGACAACTGAACTTGAGTAAACACACGCTTACATAATACACCACGTTTTTCCACAGCTACCAGCATAATATGCCCTTAATATGTTCACTGTGATTCACAAAGGACAAAATAAATCCCCATCAATAAAGGATTAAAAATGGCGCAGGTCAATTCCTGTTAACTTTAGCAAATATCAATCAACACTTTGCCAAAAATAATAAAAAATCCTTTCTGATATAGTGTGCATGCTTCCATTTCAGTTTTAAAGCCCTTCTGCTGATTCCACCCTGCAATATGGAGCTAAGATAACACCTAAACTAGTCATCAGATGAAAACTTATCTTGATTCCTTTCATGACTTCAAGGAAAAAACCACAGTGGACACTTGCCTTATTCACATTTATTAACTTTGCAAAAACTCTAGCCTTAAATTGTATGATTTATAGAGTTAGACCGCATCAGTCACCCAGGAAGTTCTTTGTAAAAATTGTACATTTTTTTAATAAAAGTAATGAAAGGCAATATAAAAATTAGAAAAGAAATCAAGAAACCTTTGATTTTGTTTTAGATCAACTAGATAAATCATCAAGATAGCAAACTAAAACAAATTAAAGAATAATTTTTTACAAGTAAGTAAAACTATTGGAGGGGCACTCCACAGATTCTTAAGAGAATGCTAAAATGCTGTAAAGAGAAAACCATTTGTTTTAAAATTTGTATCACTACTAACTAAGATGTTCTGCTTACATTTTGTGGAGAGCTATGCAATTAAAAGAACAGCCAAACAAAACCCCCCAATACATATCTGAGTCTAAATGTGAATCCCATCCTTACTGAAGTTCTTGGAACTTCAGTCAAAAATTGCAGTTAAGAGTATGATTTCACCCACAGGAAATCAGTATTTTCAAATCCACTTATTTTAAAGGACAATTTTCACAATTAAATGCATATTAGTTAATTTTTATGCAATTTAAGAATGCATATCCAAGTACACCCAATATGTCAGAAATATATTTAAATTAGTGCCTCATGAGTGTTGGTCATATTGTGCCATCAGTGAAGTTTTTGCATTTCATCAGGGATCTCTCTTTAAAGACTCATGATACAGTGTAGTCATTTTCTGACATTTTGCATCCAATGTATTTGAAATGCATCTTCAAATAAAATACATCGATTTTTACAACAAGGATTACATGGCTACCATCATCCAAAAAATAACACATCTGTAATTCATATTGCAACAGTAAGGGCTATGTCTTTAACAGCTCATTACCATCCATATTGTAAAAAACCCTAAGATTGCCTCTTCCCTCATTCAAAGGAAGAAGGGTAACATTTGTCACGTTTTAGAATGTGCCAAAATTTACCCCAGAGGCAACACCTAAATATTGCCTAAGTCAGCACTTTTTCCTTTACAAACTGTTTTTAAGTACGGATGATAGAACCGTCTACTACTTAATACTGTATTCGCTTCTCTGGCTCAGAAGGCCTTATTCCATACATCAGCTATTAATTAGGGAATCAGTAATGCTTAGTAAAGGATGTGTGACTGATTATTATCCATGTATTTATTTTTACATTTGTCCTTACCCAAAAATATTAAATGGGTCAAAAGTTATTTCAGCTGGAAACGTAATTTTACTTTAAGTTATAATTGACTTAAACTGGAGTAGAATCAAGCCCTGAAGCACAATAGCACATTCTTTTTTTCAATCCCTCTTGCTCATACATCATCCTGGAGAGAAGCAACATACTAAACCAACAAAAATGAAAAGAAAAAAAAGTATGTAGCCCGATGATACATTTTACAAATATTAAACCTATGAACTGAGCAGAGAAGAAAACAGGAGGGACTAGATGAAAGTGACACATAAAATGTATTTGCTCCTAAACCAGCACTAGATTTTTCTTCTTTTTTTAAGCTTGTAACAACTTATTTTTTAAAATTAGGACTATTATTTGACACTATTTCAAATAATGTGATGGTATTAGCAGAAATCGTACTTAATTAAAAAAGAGTTATTTTTTTTAAATTTTAAACCAAAATGGACTTTGAAGCAAGATTTCAAATGAATTATTACTTGTTTCACAGTCCACTAGGCCCTATTCTTTTTCCCCTCCTAGAAGAGTAAGTTTTTCCCCTCTATAAAATACCAGTGAGTCAAATTTGACCAGATATAGTCAGCTTCTGTGAAAAAGGAGAAATTTTGTAAACAATAAATAAATCTCTAGCCCTATGAAAAGTCCACTTCAGTTTTCTTCTACCCCAGAAACTCAGAAAAACAGCTGTACTATAGAGAATTGCAAAGGATATATGCCACCGATTATTCTACCCAAACAAATAAAAGTCAAAATTCAAGCAAAAAAAAAGAAAGATAAAATGAGCAACAAATGCTTCAGAACTGTAATACCTGCGTAAGACAAATATTTCATGTCAAACTCACATTCCATTTCTAAAAGGAGTTTCTCATTTTCACTAACTTACATCTACCAATTGAGCAATTATGCAATATGTGGGTGTACCTTGCAGTCGTTTTCTTAACATCTGCATTCTGTGTTAAATTCTAACTGAACAAGATGTCTGATATTTTTTCTTTATCTTGAACCTTGAAAGTGGTAGGTTTACCAGAGGCAAAACCACACACCAGAGAATGAGAGTCATATAATAAAGAAACGACTCTTCCCCTTCTCCCCCTTCCACCCTGAAGCTATAATAACCTAAAGACACTCTATTGTAAATGGCTTCTTTGGTAATATTGATAGCATGAGCAACTCGCAATCATTTAGCCAACAAATGAAGATTTTTTAGTCCTTACTGTATCCATAACAAATTGCTCTTGATATCATTTTAAGCCACATTAAAAATTGTGCTACTGCAAAAATAAAATTCCTCATAATATTCAGAATGTCTATCCACTTGCTTTCATGTCATGCATAAAATATAAAACATTCCATGCATGTTCCTATAAATAATAACATAGAAAGATAAAAATAATCAAACATAAGATGCCTGAGCAAGTTAATCCAAAAGGTAACTCTCATTTGTCTACAAAAGAATAGCCTCTACACAGAAATCCTTAATTTTCTAATGATTCCATATCAAAAGATGGCAACATTTACATACAAGTAAACCACCGCTCATGCCAACTACGATAAATACATAAGGAAGCAAACCACCTTACTTGACCAGTGTTTATGCGAGTTTCCACTATGAAGTGCAGTAACTATGGAAAACACCACTGGGGCCACTCTATCCTTTTATTTCCTTTTATATCCTTTTCTGTAGATGTAACTCCTCAGACTAACATCATGCATCTAATGCCATGTAGGAAACCAGCTTTCAACAAAGTCTTATTTCAAGTGTCAATATGTATAATTATATCAGAAATTCTGAAGAGAAGAACTAAATGCAGAAACAGCATTTACAAAGAGCAGCAGATAAATCAGTAACAACAAAACCTTGCACCACTAAAACAGGTGCAGCGACCCCAGTCTTGTAAGAAACTTAACCCAGTGGTAACGCTGGCATAAGCTCTTCCCACGACCATGTTCCAAAAAGTAAAAAAAAACAACAACATTCCAGTAAATCAAAGTGAAGCAACGCGTTCCACCTTGAAGCAGAATAAATCAGTGGTTTCTATTCTTACCTGTGTATAGTCAAAGTCAGAAAGAGGAGCTATACTCTTGATGTAGTCCATTCGAAATTGGTTTTCTGGGTTGGCCAATGGAACTGGGGGTATTAAAGTGCTCATAGCTGAAACTATAGTCTAGAATTGGATAAAACAAAAACAAACACATTAATCTGGATAAATCTACGATACAGGATCAATAGAAGATAATCCAATCTGATCAGCAAAATGGGATTTCTCTCAGCACAATCTTGGAGAGCACAATCCTTATCATTTCCAGTACACCCAACCATTTAAGAACAGTATAAAGTGTGTTCTTACCACAATCGCATCTTTAACATTTTTCCGAATATCCAGTATTTTCTGTTTCTTTTCTCTGCATTAAAACAGAAATATTAACACTTTGATTTTTCTTCCAAAGCACTTCAGTCAGTTGCATTTAATTTTTTTTTCACTGATCGCTTGTTTATCTGCTCTTCAATCATTACAACATACTAATGGAAAAGAACAGCAAGACAAATACATTTGTCCCCTTACCCTTTTTCTCGCATAGTATGAAGAGCAATGCACGTTCATCCCTGATATTTTTTTTTAAATCAGGCAATCATAGCCACATTTGCAAAGCCTCCCCTGATGGAACTGGAAGTCATTCTTTCATTTCTACAGCATGCTGTAAACATGCTCTAAATTAACAATACGTAGTTGAAGGCCAACAGATTTCTAAAATTAATGCTGTGGATTAATAATAATTTCTGGCAAAGAGTTCTTCGAGAGAAAATGATGTAGCCTCAGAAAACAGAATGATTTCTAACAAACGTGCAAAATTAGTTTCAGTTTTACGCTAACCCCAATACCGGAAAAACAGCAGCCACTGTCATCCTAAATATGACTTGACATGTATTTTTGTATTACAGACAGATGCAATATTTAGTTATTTGCTTCTATGTAAAAAGTAGTCGCCATGTTGTTGCTACACAGGGGCCTGTCAAGCGCTGCAGTAGCAACAGTGTAAAATACAGTAAAGGGGCCAGAAGGAGAAAATGCAAATATACAATAGCAGTAATTTCCTTATTCTTGCTCCCCTCCCTCCCCTCCCTCCCCCAAAACGCAATGTCAAGCCACCAAAACACAGGGGATGAGAGGCGAAATTTCCTAGCCTACTGTGTGTTAACCTGTTTCCAAAATTTAACGAAAAATAAGTCACAAAGTGTCAATAATTCTTACTCTGAATTAAATCCATTGACATGTAGGATTCGCATTTGTTTCACAATAGTGCTTTTTCCTGACTCACCAGCCCCTAAAAGAGAAAGAAGGAAAGGGAGAACATTGTGATACACGGTTCAGGCTGGGGGTTTGGGGTGGTTTTTTTTTGGACGCGACAGCATCTCCCACCTCCGGCAGCATTTCTGCATGTATGCATCCATGTGGCTCAGGCGGTGAGCTCAATCTGTGGATGTCTCGCATACTGCTCAATACCACAGCCTACATTTTTCATACCTAAAGGCGCACACAACATCTCCCCTCTCCGCTGCGCCCTGCCGCCCAGGCGGGCTGGGGCAGATGCCCCCTCCTCGCCCTCCTCTCCCCGTCCCCCACCTCTGCCCCCTTC
>NW_009217367.1:0-11965 GCF_000690835.1 Fulmarus glacialis
AAGGTCGAGATTTGTCTCTGAGCCACCTCTGAATTCAGGTTTGTTGATGGTTTCTGTTTCCAAAGTTAATTATCACCAGAACCTAACAATGCTTCTAGGATACATAGTTTACACTAGTTACTATTCCACACACTTTTAAACACAACACCCATTAGTTACCTACTTTCTAAGCAACCAATCTTCATTGTTTAAAATTACAGAAGCGAGCAATATAGAATAATAGGTACTGTACAAACTGTATCTACTGCATCAAGGCTGGTGGGCAAGCAGAGACAGTCACAGCATTTTCCCTTGCCAAGACAGTATTGTCTATCTCAGGCAGGAGCTGTAAGAATTAATCTTAATTCCTTGCTCTGTTCTTAACCTTTCATCTTATAAACTTTTTTTTTAATCTCAAGGTACCTTTTTTCCCCCTCCAAAGGCTTGGCTGTGTTGCCTACTTCAGCGATTAGACCCTGAGGGTGAAGAGTACTTTCAGCAACTGCATACAAGGTCAAGCACAAAAGGGTCTTGATCTTTGCTGAGTTTTGCTTTGATCTTTCCTGATAACGGGAAGGAAACAAATTCTGCATCGGATTAGCCCAAATACATGACAGTTACTTTCTTTTCAGAAGCTACTGTCTGAAAATAGCCCTGCTCACTGTGTCCCAGATACGAGTTTCATCTCGTGTTCCCTCTCAGAGTTCCTGGGCCCAAATCTCTGGCTTTCCCTCTATTACAGTTAGAGTTCCTTAGGGGTGGTGATGGGGTTTATCCCGCCTGTGCCTGTCTCCTGCCAGGTCTGGGACTGGCTGGGGAAGTTTGTTAGTGCTGTTAACTTCAGAGTCAGTCTTGGGTTTGGTACTCCCAGGAGGTCTATTCACATAAAGCTCTTTGGTTGTTGATTTTCTTCTTCTTAGAATTATGTCATTTCATACAAAACAGTTAAGCACTATTACAAACATACTTTTTTCTCTTTTACTGTAATCATTTTGTTGAGGTGTTTCTGTTTAATGTTTTGAAAGGACAGTAAGTGTATTGAAGTCCCATCGTAGAATACCTCTGATGATACTTGTAAGCAAATTTAAGTCATTACATTTTAGAACATTTCAAAGAAGGGTTCAGGGAACGCTGCCTTTTCTGTGGGGCATGGATTCATTTAAACAAAGCAACGTGATCCTAAAATGTCTTGGAGGGGTTAACATGTTCTTTTCCCTTGCTACTCTTATGGTACAATATGGAGGTGTGTAAATACTCTTCAGAAACATTACTTGAAAGAAAACTGTGCCACTTCTGGGACAACACGTGCCCTTTATTATTTCTCCAATTCCTTGTGCAGTGTATGATTTTTGCCTCTTTTTATTTCTTTGTTTCTTTTTTATTAGCTTATCTTTAATTTTTTGTCTTTTCCTAGTCCTGGATGAATTGCAAAGTGGGAAAAAATTTTTTTCAGCTTGTCATAGGAAATTGGTGAGTGATAGATCTTACATCAAGTTTGAAAAATGAAAAGCATGTTTTACAATACACTTGTTGTGTTCATAACCACATTTCTGTGGGCAGCCTCCAGCTGCCACAGTTTCAGTGTTTTCCATTGCTCGTCAGCACGTTCAGTGTGGAGCTCTTACTGCTGGGGAAGTCAAATAGTACCCCAGAAACTCATTCTTTTCATCAGTGATTAGAAGGGTCAAGGAACACAGCAGCTGTAATTATTGCCAAAAATATATTTCTTCTATTCTCAGTCACAAACACAGGCAGAGATGGAAACACTTGAGTCCAATTTTTATCTTCGCTCGGATCAGTTTCATTCAGCTGTGTGAATGGTGTGCGAAGCTTGCATATTGTTGCACCTTTAGATCTGCGCAGTTAGTGTAAAAAAAAAAAACCCCACCCTCCTCCCTCCCCTCCCACATACCTTAAATGCTTTTCCATTACGGGAAGAAATTTCAGTACTCTTTGGGTATCTTTGAAGTATTTTGATTATTTATGAAGAACGTACAGGGTTGCTTTCCTGAAGATAGAATGGATTATTTTCCAAAAGTTCCTCGTACATTTTTGAGGAGCAAAAAGCTAGATAAAAAGCTCTATTTCTAGGATTTTTTTTTTTCTGGCCATGTACACTGCTTGTCCCTGTGTGGACACAGGCAAATCAAAGCATTTAAAAATATTAAATTAATGCTAAAGAAAATATTCTGGTAAATTTAAATATTTTGTCTGTTAAGAATACTCTACATCTGGTCTGATAGACAGCAATAGATTTGGCTTGACCTGCCAGGGTAGTCCTAAAATGGTTGATGGTATTACTCGGTGGAGCTTCTCAAAGGGAAATAAAAGTGGTTTTTTGTTTTTAAAAGTACATCTTCTAAGATGATATGCCAGCAGTGTGCAAGCATTCATTTGTATGTTTGGTTTCTTTAATTAGAGAATACGTGTGATTTCACCCTTCTGACTGCTCTGAAAAATAATCTGAAACAAAACATGGTTGCTGTCAGCTCCTTCCCTCGTGCAACAAGCAGCAAATTACATCCTCCAGGCAAATTAAAACCAAATCCACTCCCAAGGGCTATTCTGGAGGTGGTAGATCAGTTCATAAAATGCATCTTGGCAGATACAGTCCATTCATACTGAGGAAGGGCAGCACTTTTAAGAGACAAGAAGGCAGAATGCCATAGTAGTCTTTCCTCTTTTTGCAACAGGGAAGCTGTTGGCTGCCTCCGCAGAGC
Organism: Fulmarus glacialis; assembly: GCF_000690835.1. Taxonomy (NCBI): domain Eukaryota; kingdom Metazoa; phylum Chordata; class Aves; order Procellariiformes; family Procellariidae; genus Fulmarus; species Fulmarus glacialis. The sequence continues at coordinate 2,700 of NW_009217367.1, forward strand.
TACAGGCTTGACGTACAGACAGGCTTCTGGTCAGGCAGCAGCACTGTAAACAGAACGAGTGTTGCGGGCTGTTGTTGGAAGCACTGACCCAGTTCTCTAACAAAGTCCTTTCTCTGGGCAACGTTCCAGTTCTCTGTAGTAACCACTCAATTTGGGATGATACTCTCACCCAAAACCTGTTCTGGTTAATTGCAAGGATAAGAGGACAATAGATATATCCCATAGATGAATTCCGGACTAAAGGAAAGATCCATTCTTCTACTAACAACTAGGGTGAATAAATAAATATCTGTGGGGGTTTTTTTTCCAAATTTATTTTACTTTATAGCATCAGTCTCATGCTCGGCTTGTCACAGCTTCCAATGGTAAGCTTTAGTTCGATACTAGGTGGATACGCTAGTAGGTGCATACCTGCTGCAGTCAAGCCTTTTCACTAGTTCAGGCTTCTGAAATTTTCCTAAAATGCGGGATAAACTTGACACAGAGATATGTTGTGAAGACATTTGAGCTAAACATCTTCTAGAAATCTAACCACAATTTCTCAGCTAGTCAACCCAGTCCATTCATGCAAGGCTGTGAAGCTTTAGTGTTTCATACTGGCTGTATAAGGAGCTATTGTTTTCGAATTCAGCTGTTGTAATGGTGTTACTACTAAATTGTTTTATGATTATGCATTAAAAAAACCTGTCTCTGTGGAGTGGTAGTTTGGGGACTGGCCTTATTAAGATTTATTTAAGGGTTTGACTTTTTCATACAAGTAATTCACTGAATCTTTTTAACTGTTGTCTGAAATGTACTGAAATGTGGTAGTTCTAATTAAGTGGGATGGATCGTTCCAGTAGTATTGATCTATAATTTATTTCTTTCCCAGCGAGTTTGTGACATCTAAGCCTGTGCAGATAATGATTTACCCAACTCGGCGCACTGTACCATTGGTAACTGTAGTTAGTAGTGATGTAGTAATTATAGGACACCATAATAATATTCTAGAGGAAAGGTAATTTGTAGAAACTGCTGGGGCTATGAATCAATGTATGGGTGGAAATAAACAATATTCAAGCAGAGAGGGAGAAAACTAGGAAGACCCATTTTAACAGCACAAGTTTTACAAACATTATTTCATTTAAGACCAGAAGAACTACAGAAACATGATCTTACGTTCTATTCTCTAACAGATTGCAAAATTATCATGGTCATGGTAAAGGTCTGATCAGAATCAAACAAGTTCTAACAGGGCAAGAGGAGTTTCTGCTCAGGCCATCAGATGTTAGTATGCTGTAGATGTTTGGTGTTTCACCATGAGACTGAGGAGCTGAGCTAGTATTTGTAGAAGGGTTTGTTACCAGTTGTGGGTTTTGGGGATTTTTTGTTGTTGTATTGTGGGGTTTTTTAAAGATTCTGAGTTTTGATAGTCTTGTAAGTTTTGAATTTGCTAACCCAGCCCAGCTGTTTGGGATGGGGCAGACGTGGCCTCATCCCAAACAATATATTTTTCTGACTGGGTACTGTTCCCAGAGATGTTTGGCAAAATGTGATTGCTACTTCTAGAGACTTTTAATAAAACGAGGTAGCCATGATTTTTTTGGAAAACATGGTTGTAAATTTTTTAAAGACATAAAGCTGATTTCAAATTACAGTGTGGTCAGAAGATGATTAAAACATGAATATATTTCAGCAAAAAAGGCACCACATTCTGTTATCAGAGTCCAAAAAAGAGTAATTTTAATTTTAAAATGACTAAGCATATTTCAGTGTGTATGTGTTTCTTTGAGAACTGCTGTTAGGCTTATGTTCCCGAGCATCGATACTGAGCAAGTGTTTTCCAGCCAAATCTGAAAGTTAAATGCCAATATAGTTTTGTGTAAACCATCCAAACAGACCTCTGTGATAGCTTTTGTGCATTCACAAGAGCGTTAGCTTCATGAAAATTTATACTGCTTAATGTTCCTGTCATTTTGAAGTAAGTTAAAAGTTCATTTGCATTAATACAAAAGCTGTAAGATGTCAGGGTTGCAGTATTATGAAATAGTTGCAGTGTATCGTTATAATGCTTTTGGGCGTGTGCAGTGGTGCTTCGGTGCCTTTCTTTACATAGTATGTTATTCTTGTGTTTATGTTTTCTTCAGATATTAACTGCAGAACTTGCCTGGCTTTTTGCTAAAACGTTGGTCGCCCCATGCAATTTGATCTTTCCAGAAAGTTATCTTTCTTCGAGTTCTTTGCCATCTTGTGTTATTTTTATGCTCTGAAAAGTCAGTGCTACTAAACTTGAGACTTTAGGGTTTGCATTTGTTTTTTGATTTTGCATTGATGATCATTTCATTTCTCCTTGAATAAGATTATTCAGAAAGAAAAAAAAAAAACCAACAACAAACAAACCACCAACTTCACTTGTGGAGTGTTTTTAGTAAAGCAGGTATGCCCTGCTTCATCACGCTGCAAGATGAGGTTTTTCACGTTGTGCTGTAGAGGATGACTGAGAACAAGTCCCATGTGTCCCAGGTGATTCCCCCCCCGCCTCTAGTCATGTTGCCTCATCTCATGTCTATAAGATTGGAGAGTGCAGATGATGTAACACAGTCCAGCTGTATGCAGGAGCAGGTTGCTCAGAGAGGTTGTGGAGTCTCCATCTGTGGAGATACTCAAAACCCAACTGGACACAGTCCTGGACAGCCTGCTCTTGCTGACCCTGCTTGAGCCAGGGGGTTTGGATTAGACGGTCTCAAAAGGTCCCTTCCAACCGAAGTGACTCTGTGACTCTGTAACGTTCAGACTTTCATGTTAGTGTGTTTACTAACGAGTGAGGGAAAGCTGCTTGCATAGAAGTGTTTAGACATTCTTGTGAAATACAGTCCAAACATTGCTGCCCTGACCTGTAGAGTGGGGCTGATGGCAGCAGCCGGCTCTGGTGCCTGCATGGCGCTGTTGCTGAGCGCGGATGTATGAACTGGGAGTGCACGGAGCAAGAAGTTGTTTCTGGAAGTTAAAATGGAAGTTTCCTGCTTTCTTTCCACTCTGTAGCCTTTCCTTTAAAAGCTCTTTCTAGCAAGGGTACTTAATACTTTTTTATTTAATGGTAATCTTTGTTTGTGTAGCTATGTTGTAATTTTCTTGTGTAAACTTTCCAAAACAGGGGATGTATCTTTAACGTAGTGGTATGTTTTGGGGTCTACAGCCTGCAGGCATTAGATGAGGCCTTCCAGCTCGCTGACTATTTAGATAAGAGCAGCCTACTGCTGGAGTGGCTCCAAATGTCTGCAGTTAGTTCCTCTACAGAATTAACGTTCATTACAGTGATTTCTGTTTTGTGGTGTGGTACTAGGGAAGCTGCTAAGTAAATTTGAAGATAGATTTTTCTATGCAGTACAGTTTGTTTAAGGCTAAAATTATGGAGACCTTTTGATATTTAGATATTATTGTTCTTTAAGGTTGGCCTATCATTTTGAAAAGTCACAAGATGTCATCAAAAGGCACGTATATGAAAAGTGAGTATCAAAAAAGGAAAAAAAATCTACTAACATTCGGTTGGTCAAACATTCCTCTCCCACTCCCCAAATTACTTGAAATGTTGACACTTCACTGCTACCGTCTAATCTAAATTCAGCTTTTTCCTAGTCAAGGAAGAAATAAGTTAAAGTATCACAAGCAAAGAAGAAATCTGATGGCAGCTTTTTACTACGCTTTCTATTTATGCAGGAGTAACAGGCAGGAGTTCACAGCTTTAGCAGCAGCCATCTTATTCTAAATCTCTTACATCCCTGCTTGATAAGGCTAAGATATATTGCCTTGAGGAGAAGGGCATGGAATATCTGGCTCTGGCAGACATGCATTCAATGTTTTGAGTATAAAATGAGATAAATACAAAGAAAGCTTATTTCTCCTCCCCACCCCAAAAATGAATAGAAAAATCAAAGCAGATGAAGCATTCCACCGGGCAGGAAGAATGGGATTTTCTGAGTCTATTATAGAGAGGAAAGAAAATAAAACCATTGAAGTGAATTAAATAAAAATAAGAAGACCAAGCCTAAGATTATGTCAAAGATTTACATAATTGTCCAGATGGACAAAAAGAGTAATATATATGTGAAATTAATAAGAGCTGATCACGCACATCGGCAATAGCAACAAAAGGTGTCCAACCAGGCAGAAGCCAAAAGCTAGATGATAATTGCCTGGGGCAACATCAAAGGCTGCTCGGCAAGGCAGCAGCCGAAGACTAAATGAAGTTGCCTGGAGCATCATCAAGGACAGCTAGTACAAACGTCGGTCTGAGGGAAAATATTTTCTCTCTTTCTCTTGCTTTCTCTCTTCACGTTTCCCCAAGGACAGCTAGTACAAATGTCGGTCTGAGGGAAAATATTTTCTCCCTTTCTCTTGCTTTCTCTCTTCACGTTTCCTGAAAAATCCCTGACACTTTTACCTCTTGAAGGGCATGTGTTTGACTCACAACTGGCCTCCACTGCTACATATTCTTTGCTTTTTATGATACCTGCAGCAGGAAACACTACCAAACTGTTTTAAACTTCGTGACCACCTTTGACTAAACATTGAAAAGGAGAATCCAAACTTCCTTTTCTTTGCTTATGTATTTATTACAGTTAATCCATCTGAAGAACTCCATCTGTGTCTGATGCCCAGCTGACAATGTCTTTGTGGGGTGAGGGAGAAATTCTCCCCACAACTGTACGTAGAAAGAGGTTTGGTGTTACCGTCTCTTCCCCAGTCTGCTGAATTGCACTGCCATGGTTTCTATTGGTCAAAACCCAGGTGTTATTTCAAGCTTTAGCTTTACATGCTGGAAAAAACTCACTCTCCAGTCATTGCTAACAGATCTCTCATAGTTGCACAATTAAGCATAAATGTTACAAAAATAGAGCATTTATAACATTTCAGAGGGCCTTAAACTATTGATTAGTCAGAACAGAGATCTTTCTAGGACTAAGAAAAGCAGAAAAGCACCAGAACTAAGCATGCTGCTTGAATGCAGGGCCGAAAAATGTCACCTGCTACTACATGTGTATATATATGCCACTATGAAACCTGTCTTGGATGAAGGGGCAGAATAAGAAGGGCAACATAAAGAGAGTGACAAAGAAAATAACTTTTTCTCAATTTCACGGTGTATAGTGCAGATCTTGATCATCATTAGACTCTCCTGTAAGCTTTTCCCTGATGCAAGGTTGCTGGACCTTGGCTTCTAACCAGCTTAAAACCAGCATGAAGCAGATAATGGCAAAGTAAGAGCTTTTTGTAATACTTGGAGCTGTTGGCAATAAAGAGCCATACCATTAAGAGCTAATGCAATGAAAGTGTCCGCATGTCATAACTTTGTCCCTTTCCTCCCCCTTATAATAGGTGTGCAGAGGCTTTGCCTGTAGCCTTTTCTCATCTGAGTGCTTAAGTTGAATTGTAGGACTTGATTCTAAAATAAATCTTAACTGGTTTGCAACATATGTATCTCCCTTGGTTTCAGCTGGATTGCTGCAGTTCTGTGTTACTGTGAGGAGCATCTAGTTTAAAAATATCATGCTAAGAATAAAAGCTGGCCCTGGTCTCAAACAGTGGTATTGATCTCTGTGTGCCTCAGGGAATCGGGAACAATACGCATATAACGTGTACCTGAATTGAGCTAATTGCACTCTGTCGTCTTAATCATCTAAATGTTCTTGTGACTATTACTAAGCACTTGCTTCAATAGTAGCTTGTGGAAACCTGCCTATAATGCAAAAGATTTTTTTTTTTTATTATCTGCTTGTTGTTTTTTATATGTTATGCTTTTATTTTCTGTCCTTCTATGTAGAAATGATAAATAAGAGCCTTTTCCTGTCTTTTTATATCCTTTTATTTAGGAGAATAATCATGCTGCTGAGGCTGTTCCTAATGGTTCCCAGTGGAGTTCGTCCAAGTTTTCAGATTGGTTATATTTCATATTTTCATATTTTTAGTGACCCTTGGTGCAAGAAGTAGACATATACTAATGAAATCTGCTGAGGCAAACTTACAAAGCATTCTCTACTCAGGCAAAAAACAGAATATAATATGGAAAGAATTAGAAAACTTTAAAAGTTACAGGAAATTTAGTAGTACAAAGTATACAAAGTCATTTAGAGATTCATATCAAACGTTTCCACCACAAATTATAGATCTATCATAGGAAGTGACAGGAGAAGGAAGGAGATCTAGATATGTGGTGGGTGATCAAAGCGTAACTGTGCAGCGTGTCTGTTAAATAGGTCAAGTGGGATACTGGGACACATGAGTTTTTCAGTAGATACAGTAAATTTTAATTTTATTATACAAAGCCACTGTATGCCCATGTGTGACGGTGTGCTCCCCCTACCCCTGACCTGACCTTTTCCCATAACCCTGCTCAAGTGATAACCACCTGTGGCAACCGTGATGGATGTGTCTGGTCATGGTGGATGCATCCAGCTCAAAGTGGATTCGGGGGAGACAGATAACAACATAATAGGCAGTGCATCCACCTAACCACAGTGCTGGTCAATGTCTGACTCAAGCCAAATTTGGAAGAAACTAATGTCTACACTTGGTATGTGAACATGACTATGAGTGAATCATTTTACCCCCATAAATAGTCGGCAGCCCAAGAGCCCTTTGAGCTCTGCTGCATGACAGCAGGCTGCACACCAGGATCTCCCCTTGAGTAGGGACACCTCTCAAGGTTGAGAGGTTCCTTGCTGCAACAGATCCTCGGTAAGTGACTAATAGCATGCTAAACTTGGAAATCTTAGCTAAGTGATGTAAAGGATTGATTGCGCGTATATAATCCTTTAGACATAAACTGTTGACCAAGTCTAGGACTAGGATTGGATCCAGCTGCACCTAGACTCCTCTCTGAGAAGGAGTTCAGAAAGCAAGGGAGTCCTTTCTGAATCTCATGACTCAACAGGAGGATCTCCCTGACCGTTTTGTCTGACCCTGTCCTCTATGCAGTAAATAATCAACTGTACCTTGCCATCGAATCTTGTAAACTCATTGTCGCATTTACTGTCAAACTTTGTTAAATCGCTGCCTTACATCAATAAACACATTGCTACTTCTCTCTTACGAGTGAAGTGCATCTCTCCCTCTCACTCCATCCGCAGCATGATGTAAGTAGAAGGTACCTCCTATGTCACTGAATATGCAAATACTTTTCTCAATTTGCCAAACTCAACTTTCAAAACAGTTCAGTGAGTGGGTGTCTGTGGGTAATCTCAGGGGGTCAGATGATAATCTTGGTTGTCACAAGTTTCTGTGGAATGCTTGTTCAGTTAAATAAACAACTAATCTGAAATGAACAGTGCAATCGACAGCAAATACACTGATTTCAGTTATTAAAATGCATATCCTTATAAATTTAGCAAAGGATGTTAACATGAATAAAAATGTAGATTATGACTGAAAGCTCATTCAAAGGAAATGGAAAATTGCAGAAGGGTTTTTGCTTTTCTCCAGCCAGGGATATAAATTAGTTTAATGATGTTGGTGTGGAGTTATCTGTGAAGGGAGGTGAAAAAGGGTGAAGTTTGCAGTGTTTATGTAAATGCATGCATATAATTTTATCCCGTGTTATTGGAGCCTGCATTATTGTCAGTAGTAACTATGTGTGTCTTACTGAGAAATGAATTATTAACATTAAATACTAATTGTACTAGCTAGAACAAGGAGGCCTCATACTGGCTTTCCATTCATGTTAGTTCTCTTTTCTTTATATATTGCTACAGTCTCTTTCATTTTTCTTTCTTTTGAAATAGGTTTAGTTACTGCAGCTATGCTGAAAAGTGACAAATGGTGTCATGGCATCGTGATGAAGAAAAATACTTTCCGAGGAGAGAAGAAATCTGAAATTTTCACTTGTGTACTGAAGTCTGAAGACACAAAAGGTAATACATTATGAAAGGGTCTAGTTTCCAAAGTATCCTTCACTGAGGCATGTCACTAATTCTATATCATGGCCTTTCCCTGCAAAAAGTTGCTGGCTTTCTTAAAACAAGACTGATGCACTTGGAAGCTGCCTTGCTCTGTAAAATGGATAATACAATATAAAAGAAATGTTAGTAATTGATCGTGAGCCCATTTTTCATGAGTTTTATGTAGGGTAAGGAGAGGAATTGCTACTGTTGCAAGGGTCTCTCAAAAGGTAGATGGTAAAGCTGTGTGATGTTTCCAGAGGAATATGTTACTATCTGTCCTGAAAATTAAGAGTATAAAGAGGTGCCAAAGGAGCAGGCAAAATGTTGGCAGGCAGCTTACATTCCAGAATGAAAGCAGTGTAGGGTTAAAGCTCTTAGTTCCACTAATCCCAAATGGATAGGTCCCCACCTTCATGCCCCCCATATAAAAATCTTAAAAAAATAGCACTACCTTCTTCGGTATCAAGAATAGCATGAAAAGAACAGCATGAACATAGTGTAGCAGGACTAGCAATTATTTATTCCTTATCTAAATCTAAAATAAGTAATACTTTGAAGAAAAAATGTCTTGTATTCTGTCTAGGCTCACTTTAGCCAATGTTTTGCCGGACACAGCAAGTGTGTGCAAGGATGTTGGTTACAGGAAAAACTGGGGATTCTAAAATGCTGCTTTGTATTTTCAGAATTTCACTCTGGGTACACTATAAGCAGAGAAGCTTTTAAAAGCGTGAACAGGGTGATGCTGTTTGGTTCTTTAACAGCAACATAAGCCTCATTGAAATGTTTTTCTTGGGTTTGTCTTTGCAGGAAAATTGTCCACAGTGCCATACTGAAATACTCCCCAAAGTAAGCTACAGCTCCTAGTGCTCACATTAGTGCTGCCTTTGTCAACCACACTGGGGACAGCTCTGACACTCAGCCTGTTGGTACAGATTGACTTCTGTCCACAAGGTCAAGTCCATGAGATAAGAACTCTTTGATAAAAGAGGAAGTCAGTTCAGCTGACAGTGTAGAGTCATTTGGTAATAAAAGTCACCTTAGTCTGGAGTAATGAATAAACTAGTTATTAAAAAAACCAAGACTGCTGGCACAAAGTTAACATGTGGAATTTAGGAGATGAGCCGTTTTTTGCAATGTTTTTTTCTGGATGCTTCCTTTGTGTGGACTTACGGAAAACTTTTCATTTACTGACTTTTTCTTTTTCCTTAATCTCCTTTTATCAACTGGACTGATGTACTTCTCCCTAACATCTTCAGAAGAATGACCTGCTTGTCATTCCCAGAGAAGCAGGACTCTTCAGCTGACTTTCTTCTTCTGGTCTGTGGTCTCCTCTCTGCTTTCAATTCTTGG